>NC_059425.1:6396667-6526553 GCF_021028975.2 Sphaerodactylus townsendi | reverse complement strand
GTTCTCCATTGGGCTGTGTGGAACTTCCAGATGCTGCACGGAACCGAGTCGCCTGGGGGAATTCCCCCTGCCGGGCAGCTTCTTAACTACGCAGCACCACTACGGTGGCCGCACAGCCACGCAGCTTACAGGGAACACTGACCGTAATGAATGTTACAGCAGAAAGTACCAAAGCAGGATTACAGTTGAACATCAAGAAGTCAGAAGTAATCACTACCGGGGAATTACACAAGGTTGTTAACAAAGAAATAATAACTGTTCAAGGTTTTCTGTTCCTTGGCTTCATCATTAATCAAAAGGGTGACCGCAACCAAGAAATCAGAAGGTGATTCAGACTGGGAAGGGCAGCCATGAAAGAGATAGAAAAGATTCTTGAGTCTAAGAATGTGTTAAGGGTAACCACGATCAAGTTAATTAATGCAACAATATTTCCTATTACCACGCATGAGTGCGAACGGCGGACAATGAAGAAAGCTGACAGAAAGAACGATGATTCATTTGAAATATGGCGTTAGAAGTTTTACAGTCAAGTTAGAAGTTTTACAGTCAATATTTGAAATATGGCGTTAGAAGTTTTACAGTCAAGTTTTACAGTCAAAAAGACAAATCAGTTGTGTTCTAGATCACATCAAACCTGAACAGCCCCTAGAAGCTGAAATGACTAAACGGAGGCCATCGTCCTTTGGGCATGTCATGCGAAGGCAGGAGTCACTAGAAAAGACAATCGTGCTAGGAAAGTTTGAAGGAGCAGGAAAAGGAAGTCACAACTCTCAGTTGGGAAGGTTGTAATGACAGGACATTTTGGAGGTCATTAATTCATGGGGTTTCCAAGAGACAGAAGCAGTTTGAAGGCACTTAATACACAACACACATGGGCATAAGGGCATAAGAACATAAGAACAAGCCTGCTGGATCAGACCAGAGTCTATCTAGTCCAGCTCTCTGCTACTCGCAGTGGCCCACCAGGTGCCTTTGGGAGCTCACATGCAGGATGTGAAAGCAATGGCCTTCTGCAGCTGTTGCTCCCGAGCACCTGGTCTGTTAAGGCATTTGCAATCTCAGATCAAAGAGGATCAAGATTGATAGCCATAAATTGACTTCTCCTCCATAAATCTGTCCAAGCCCCTTTTAAAGCTATCCAGGTTAGTGGCCATCACCACCTCCTGTGGCAGCATATTCCAAACACTGATCCCACGTTGCGTGTGATTGGTGTTTGGAATATGCTGCCACAGGCAATACATAAGTCAGTAAATACATAAACACTGAAATAAATATGTGCCCAGTAAGGCAGCACCACCTTAAAAGCCAGAGAAGACAACCAAGATTTCCAGGACAGAAAAGGACATCTGTGTCGTTCATCATCTCCTTCCCACATAAATCACACACCAACCAGCCAACTAGGTCCAAATACACTTTTCAAAATTTCATGCACAGCACATGTGTCTATTTGGTTGGACAATTGCTCATTCTAGCCCAAAGCGGCTTCTCCTGGTAGTTGGAGAACAGGCCGGCCCTCTTCCTCCTTTCCACCCGCTATATGGGAGGAGGATGCGGTCACAAGTCCAAAAAACACTAAAGAGAAGAAGAGGCTCTGCAGAGATGGATCAGAGATCATGGCGAACTTTCCCCGAAAGGAATCCTGGAACAGAGAGGATTAGGAACCAGACGCCCAATTGAAACAAATCGTCATTACCTTCACTAAACAAAAGGAAACACTGCTCCCCACTAGTAATTTACTTGAAATGTTCATATCCTATCTTTCCTTGAGACTCAAATCAGCCAAGAAAGCACCAGCAAGTTGCAAGGACTCCACCTCGCAGCCCTTTAACAAGGCAAAAATTCCGCAAGGGTTAGACGCACAATCTGAGCCCACAAACCAAACGCCCTGCGAAACAATGTCATCTTGTGTGTCCTCCTGAGCGCAGCACGCACGAAAGCATCGTTCACTCAACTTGACTCCAATCCACTCAACGGTTCCACCGGACAGGACCCACCACAAAAAAGCCCCTGATGGCCTAACCCAGTGATGGCGAACCTATGGCACGGGTGCCAGAGGTGGCACTCAGAGCCCTCTCTGTGGGCACATGCAGAGCCCCCCCCCCCCCCATCTAGGCTGGCCTGGGCCGCTGGGCTTGATTATTAGCATTAAACCTAAGATCTAGTTTTGGGGAAGCAGTGTAGGTAACCCTGTTAAGCGCTGTTAAACCCCACTGATTTTCATGCGAAGAACTAAAGCACGATCCTTTACCTGGGGGTAAGCTCGGTTGCTGGCAATGGGGCTTGCTACTGAGCAAACCCTCCTAGGGTCATGATTCACCCGTTGGAAGAGTTGCACGGTTGCTTCAAAGCAAAGCCACCGACTACCACCAAAAGCTTACTCCCAAGTAACACACACCTCGGAGCCAACCATTTTTTCGAAACTAAAACCTCAGTATTCAGGTTAAATTGCCGTGTTGGCACTTTGCAATGTGGGTTTTTGGGTTGCAATTTGGGCACTCGGTCTCGAAAAGGTTCGCTATCACTGGCCTAACCCATAGGTGTCAAACTCGTGGCCCTCCAGCTGTTATGGACTACAGTTCCCATCATCCCCTGCCAACATGCTGAGATTGATAGTCCACCCTGATGATCCCCCCCCATGTTTCTCTGTGATACAGAGGACTAGAAACCCTTTCTTCTAAAATGAAGTAGAAATGAGGGCTTAAAAACAAAAAGTTGCAAAAGTTTAAATGTGCTCATGTTTATTTATTTAATTCAACCCCCCACCCCAATACACGCCTTTCCCTGCCTAGCAGGAGTCAGGGCAGCTTCCAACAATTAAAACACACAATATAAAATCAGCACATCACAAGTTCAAATCCGACGGTTGGAGAGTCTGTTCCAGTCCACGGTTGAAGCATTTATGTTAAAGCAGCGGCTACCTTCTGAGATCAGGGCCAAAGTCTCCAGCAAACGTTTCGATGGTTGATTCCATGAGAACAGCAAGCCGGAGACAGACCGACGGAATCCTACAATGCTGTCTTTTATCCAGGGGATCAAAAAGAAGAGAGCGCTCGCCCGTCAGGAATATTTTCCTTCCAACGGGCATGCCTCCTGCCTTGAATGCCACAGCGTGACCCGGGGCTGTCAGGAATTCTCAGAAGGGTGACGCCTCTTCAGCTATGATGCAAACCCTGTTAAGGCACCAAGCGAATGGGGGGGGGGGGAGTGCCAATCCTTGGACACCTCCTCAGGGGACAGAACAGCCTGGATGTGGGGAGGCTGCAAAACAACACACACACACACCTGCAATCGATAGCTGCCTAACTTTTAGCAAGCTACGATTGACTGACTTTCAGCACTGCAAAACCTCAAGAATAAAAAGGGATCTGGGGATCCTGAAAAAAAGCAGCATTTGGGGTGGGTGGTGCTTCACAGCGCTCCAGGGACAGGAGCAAGACGCGTCCCGGCTCTCTCTTTCTCCCGACCAACTGTTGAGGGTTGGGGGGTGCTTAGCAAGTTCATAGTGGAGAGAACAGAGCCTTTACGGCTCTGGCCCCTGCCTGGTGGAATGCTCTACCTCCAGCTGTCCGGGCCCTGCGGAACCTTGGTGAGTTCCACAGGGCCTGCAAGACGGAGCTGTTCCACCGGGCCTTTGGGGGGGCTGGCTGCGGTTCTACCGTCCCCCACTGAAACTGAGGCTGCCTGTTTTTCCATCTTGGTTGGGCCCTGATTCCATCTTGGGCCCTGCCTACTCCCTCCCCCTTTTTGGCCTTCAGATCGGGCGCCTATTTTTAAACAACTCCTGTTGTTTTAATCTATATTTATTGTTAGTAACTGCTGCTTAAGTTTTGAATGGGTTTAAGTTCTGTGTTGTATTGATTTGCTGTCTTAGAGAACAGCCATATTGTGAGCTGCCTCGAGCCCTTCGGGGGTGAGGCAGCCTATAAATTTAACAAATAAATTAAAAATAAAACATCAGAACTGGCCGGATTCTGCCTCATCCCTTTCCTGCTTCCTTCCGGGCACAAGGCTGGCCGCCTCGGGTCCTCCAGGGCAGAAACACACAGAGCAGAGCCTCACGATCTCCCCTCCCGCAACTTCTTCAGTATGTTCCTGCGCGGGAACTGAGATCACAGCCTTGAGTGGTCCATCTGTCAAAGAAGCTTATCAGGTGGGTTCGTGAGAGGGGGGCTTTTTGGTGGCAGCTCGGGCACGTACCTGCAATGGGGGCATCTGGGGGCAGCTTGTCCCGGGCGCCACCATTGTAGTCACGTGGGGAGGCGGGGCCGGGGGCATGTTGGGGGCGGGGAGCAGGCGCAGGGGCAGTTCATTCCCTGGGTGCAGTTTCCCCTCCCTTCGTCACTGTGGCAGCCCCATGACTATGAAACAGCCTCTCCAAGAGCGGCAGTGGCATAGGAGGTTAAGAGCTCGTGTATCTAATCTGGAGGAACCGGGTTTGATTCCCAGCTCTGCCGCCTGAGCTGTGGAGGCTTCTCTGGGGAATTCAGATTAGCCTGTACACTCCCACACACGCCAGCTGGGTGACCTTGGGCTAGTCACAGCTTCTCGGAGCTCTCTCAGCCCCGCCTACCTCACAGGGTGTTTGTTGTGAGGGGGGAAGGGCAAGGAGATTGTAAGCCCCTTTGAGTATCCTGCAGGAGAGAAAGGGGGGATATAAATCCAAACTCCTCCTCCTCAAAGAAAATATGCCCGGTCCCCTCGCTGTCAATCTTCGGGAGGAAGTTGAAGACCGTTTTAATTAGGAACGTGTTGGACTAGTTAAGTTTTTATTTACTGGCCGTCCTAATGGGAGTTTTAAACTTCATTTCAATTTTATTACATGCGCATGCCGGCTTTCCCCTCGAGGGCTTTTTATGTGTCTTATAATCATTTTATTTAGTTCTTGAGTTCTGCAAGGCAGAAAGGCAGCTAATAAATATTTAGATAAATAAGCAAACGCGGCACATGATGCCGATATCATTAGTCACGAGCGCCTCTTTCCGCACTCGCGTTCGAGACGTTGTGCAGAGCTAAACAGCATAGCCGAGTGACAGGTGGAAAGCCCCTTCAATACTCATTTGGGAAAGCAAGTGGGGAAAAGCCACACGAGCGCAGTCTATAAAATTATGAAGTCTATAAAATTATGCAGGGGGTAGAAAATGTTGACAGAGAGAAATTTCTCTCTCTTCCTCACAATACTGGAACCAGGGGGCATTCATTGAAAATGCTGGGGGGAAGAATTAGGACTAATAAAAGGAAACACTTCTTCACGCAACGTATGATTGGTGTTTGGAAGATGCTGCCACAGGAGGTGGTGACAGTCACTAACCTGGATAGCTTTAAAAGGGGCTTGGACAGATTGATGGAGGAGAAGTCGATTTATGGCTACCAATCTTGATCCTCCTTGATCTCAGATTGCAAATGCCTTAGCAGACCAGGTGATCGGGAGCAACAGCCGCAGATGGCCATTGCTTCACATCCTGCCTGTGAGCTCCCAAAGGCACCTGGTGGGCCACTGTAAGTAGCAGAGTTCTGGACTAGATGGACTCTGGTCTGATCCAGCAGGCTAGTTCTTATGTTCTTATGTTCCTCTCCCGGGGGACGTTCTTCCAAATAACTCCCAGAGAGGCGTCCAACTCACCACCCCCACAAATGCAGCCACAGCAGGGCTTCACATCAGCCACAACAGCAGCCACGTGCGAGCACTCAGAACAAAAGGACAAAACAGGCTCCTTTCTTGAGAACTTTTAGGTTCCTTGCCACACTGTCCTGACGGGAGCATGCCACAAAAGCTCAACTTTTGGGGAAATAATGTCTTGTCAAGTTATTTGTAGGGTCTTCAGTCCCTCATCCGGGAAGTCTTTTGTGGCCATTTTTCAAAAGCTGAAAACGGAGGCGGATGTCAAGCATCAAGTCACCAGCACAAGGCAGTGTATCTGATCAGTGTATCTGATCAGATTCCTTTCCTGCCCTTCCTCTGGGGCTGCAAAGGCTAAGCACAAACCTCTCTCCTCGCCAGGCTGACTTTCTCCTTGCAAGAGACGTCCCCCAAGGCCCCAAACGGGAAGGGTACCAACCAGTCTTGTCAATTTGTTCACTCCCAGCCAGTTAGCCACAGGGAGCAATTCAGGACCTCTGCCACACTGCCAAGAGATCGCGATAGCAAGAGAAACAGCTGGGTGTTGTCAGCGTACTGGCAACACCCCATTCCAAAACTACAAATGATTTCTCCTAAGCATTTTTATGCAGAGACTGAATAGCACAGGAGACAGGAGTGCGCCTTGTGAGACCACGCAGGACAAATCCCACAGTGAACATAAGAACATAAGAACTAGCCTGCTGGATCAGACCAGAGTCCATCTAGTCCAGCACTCTGCTACTCACAGTGGCCCACCAGGTGCCTTTGGGAGCTCACAGGCAGGATGCAATGGCCTTCTGCTGCTCCCGAGCACCTGGTCTGCTAAGGCATTTGCACTCTGAGATCAAGGAGGATCAAGATTGGTAGCCATAGATCAACTTCTCCTCCATAAATCTGTCCAAGCCCCTTTTAAAGCTATCCAGGTTAGGGGCCATCACCACTTCCTGTGGCAGCATATTCCAAACACCAATCACACGTTGCGTGAAGAAATGTTTCCTTTTATTAGTCCTAATTCTTCCCCCCAGCATTTTCAATGGATGCCCCCTGGTTCTAGTATTGTGAGAAAGAGGGGAAAATGTCTCTCTGTCAACATTTTCTACCCCATGCATCATTTTATAGACTTCAATCATATCCCCCCTCAGCTGTCTCCTCTCCAAACTAAAGAGTCCCAAACGCTTCAGCCTCTCCTCATAAGGAAGGTGCTCCGGTCCCTCAATCATCCTCGTTGCCCTTCTCTGCACTTTTTCTATCTCTACGATATCCTTTTTGAGATGTGTTGGGAGCCAGTGATGATTACTGGCTCCCAACAGCATCTTTTTTAGTTGTCTGGCCTGTTCCGCACTGGCCAGAGAGGCAGGCTCACACCAGGGTACTCAGCTCTGGTGGAGCCCCAAGACAGCTCGCATACGCTTGTGCGAGCGGCCGAACGGCTGCCGGGGACCACGGACACACCTTCGCATGGAGGCGCGTCCAAGGTCCCCTTCCGCACTGCCTACCTCCTTGTCCCTGCTTGCCCACAAAGCACAGTTTTGCAGGCAGGCAGGGCCAACCCCCTGGGCCAACGAGACAGCCCCTTCCCTCCCCGCCCCCCAGCTCTGTGAATGGGAGCCGGGGAAGGGATTGTGCGAGAATTGCTCCGTGAATGATTCGTCGGTTTACAGTGGCTGACAGCCACAGCCGTCCGCTCAGCCACAGCTGCGATCCACTGTAAAACAAAAGAATCGCTCATTGAGCGATTCTCGTATAATCTGCTCTGAGGCCGCTGGCGTGGGTTAGGGGTGGTTTAGAGTCGTCTGCAGGGTGGGAACCGTACGAAGTTCCCGCCCCAAATGGTGTTTATACCGCCCCCAGCCCGACTTTTTTGGCCAGTGCGGAGTGGGCCTCTGAAAAGAATTACTTGAACGAGTCCACAGCACTTCCCTTGAGACCTTCGTCTACCAGCAGATGGAGACGATCAACTCAAGCCACCAACAACGGGTCCGTCCCAAAGCCTGGTTTGAATCCAAACTGAAAAGGATCTGGAGCAGATGAGTTATCCACCAGCCCGATGGTAGCAGGTGTGGGCACGTGGGCACCCCGAGAAAGGCAGTTCTTAAGTATTTTTATAATAAAATAGCTACAGGCGCCACACCAAAAAGATTTCCTCCTCATGCTAATTTATTAATTAACCCAACCAACCAGCCCATGCCACGTGAACAAGTGAGTCACGCTGGAGCATCTGCACGTATGCATTTATGCTTCCTGCTGAGTAAACTCAATACTGCCTCCTCTGACTGGCAGCTGCAGTCCACGTACTCACACAGAGACAAGCTATTTCCTCATATCTGCTCCCGAGAGCACTTTAATGTACATGCCAGAGATGGAATCCTTCTGCGTGCAAAGCCAAAACTCTGCCACTGAGTCACAGTCTGTGGTTCCCCCTTCAAGTTTCGCTCTCCTCAGCCTCAGACGAAAGCTAGGAGATCCTCCTGTCCCCTTCGTGAGCTGGACTCAAGAGGAGGAGGAGGAGGAGGAGGAGGAGGAGGAGGAGGAGGAGGAGGAGGAGGAGGAGGAGGAGGAGAACGAGAGGAGTAGTAGTTTGGATTTATATCCCCCATTCTCTCCTGCAAGGAGACTCAAAGGGGCTCCTTTCCCTCCCACCCCCCCACAACAAACACCCTGTGAGGTAGGAGCAGCAGTGGCGTAGTGGCTAAGAGCAGGTGCACTCTGATCTGGAGAAACCGGGTTTGATTCCCAGCTCTGCCGCTTGAGTTGTGGAGGCTTATCTGGGGAATTCAGATTAGCCTGTGCACTCCCACACATGCCAGCTGGGTGACCTTGGGCAAGTCACAGTTCTTCTGAGCTCTCTCAGCCCCACCCACCTCACAGGGTGTTTGTTGTGAGGGGGGAAGGAAAAGGAGATTGTAAGCCCCTTTGAGTCTCCTACAGGAGAGAAAGGGGGATATAAATCCAAACTCTTCTTCTTCTTCTAGGTGGGGCTGAAAGAGCTCCGAGAAGCTGTGACTAGCCCAAGGTCACCCAGCTGGCGTGTGTGGGAGTGCACAGGCTAATCTGAATTCCTCAGAGAAGCCTCCACAGCTCAAGCGGCAGAGCGGGGAATCAAACCCGGTTCCTCCAGATTAGAGTACACCTGCTCTTAACCACTACGCCACTGCTGCTCCTCGGCTGTGCCTCAGCTGCAGAGCCCTTGCTTTGTTTACAGACAGACCCGAGTTCAATCCCTAGCATCTCCAGTTACTGGAGTTGGAAAATGACCACTGGTGCTTACCCGCGAGAGATCCCTCTCCTCTGAGCAAAAGGAGGATATCTTGTGGGTGACTTCCACTGTCCAACTGGGGGTTGGGCAGGAAATGACTTGCTTTTCCTCTTCCTATTAGAGTGGGATCGCCGCCCCTGCTCCTCAGTTCAGTAGACTCTGAACAGCAGTGAGAAAAACTATCTGACTGAAACTCAACAGAAACTTTCCGTAGAACAAGGGGTAGAACTTGGTGACGTAGTAGTCATAACGAGGAGACAAACAGGAAAAGGTGAACATATCTGCAAGATTTCAGGTTACCCGATAGAATGAACAGATAATAACAAGGGTGCCAGATTCTATTATTAAGGCGACGATGGTATGTGAGGGCAAGATGTCCTTCAGCTCAGAGGAGAAGGACTTTCCATGGGCAACCAATCTTGATCCTCCTTGATCTGAGGTTGCAAACGCCTTAGCGGACCAGGTGCTCGGGAGCAGCAGCAGCAGAAGGCCATTGCTTTCACATCCTGCCTGTGAGCTCCCCAAGGCATAAGAACATAAGAACATAAGAACAAGCCAGCTGGATCAGATCAAAGTCCATCTAGTCCAGCTCTCTGCTACTCGCAGTGGCCCACCAGGTGCCTTTGGGAGCTCACAAGTAGGATGTGAACGCAATGGCCTTCTGCGGCTGTTGCTCCCGATCACCTGGTCTGTTAAGGCATTTGCAATCTCAGATCAAAGAGGATCAAGATTGGTAGCCATAAATCAACTTCTCCTCCATAAATCTGTCCAAGCCCCTTTTAAAGCTATCCAGGTTAGTGGCCATCACCACCTCCTGTGGCAGCATATTCCAAACACCAATCACACATTGCGTGAAGAAGTGTTTCCTTTTATTAGTCCTAATTCTTCCCCCCAGCATTTTCAATGAATGCCCCCTGGTTCTAGTATTGTGAGAAAGAGAGAAAAATTTCTCTCTGTCAACATTTTCTACCCCATGCATAATTTTGTAGACTTCAATCATATCCCCCCTCAGCCGCCTCCTCTCCAAACTAAAGAGTCCCAAACGCTGCAGCCTCTCCTCATAGGGAAGGTGCTCCAGTCCCTCAATCATCCTTGTTGCCCTTCTCTGCACTTTTTCTATCTCCTCAATATCCTTTTTGAGATGCGGCGACCAGAACTGGACACAGTACTCCAAGTGCGGTCGCACCACGGCTTTATATAAGGGCATGACAATCTTTGCAGTTTTATTATCAATTCCTTTTCTAATGATCCCCAGCATAGAGTTTGCCTTTTTCACAGCTGCCATGCATTGAGTTGACAGTCCCATGGAACTATCAAGTAAGACGCCTAAATCCTTTTCCTGGTCTGTGACTGATAGCACTGACCCCTGTAGCGTGTATGTGAAGTTTGGATTTTTTGCCCCTATGTGCATCACTTTACATTTTGCTACATTGAACTGCATTTGCCATTTCTGAGCCCACTCATCTAACTTATCAAGGTCCGCTTGGAGCACTTCGCAATCCTTTGTGGTTCTCACCACCCTACATAATTTGGTATCATCTGCAAACTTGGCCACCACGCTACCCACCCCTACTTCCAGGTCATTTATGAATAGGTTAAAGAGCACTGGTCCCAAAACCCGGATCTCGCCTTGGGGGACAACCACTCCCTACATCTCTCCATTGTGAGAACTTCCCATTTTACACCCACTCTTTTGTTTCCTGTTTCTCAACCCGTTTTTAATTCATAGCAGGACTTCCCCTCTTATTCCCTTTCATTGCTGAGTTTTCTCAACAGTCTCTGGTGAGGAACTTTGTCAAAAGCCTTTTGGAAATCCAAGTAGACAATGTCCACCGGTTCACCCCCCTGTCCACATGCCTGTTTACACCCCTCAAAGAACTCTAGTAAGTTTGTAAGACAGGATTTGCCTCTGCAAAAGCCTTTACATGCTGGACTCTTTCTCAGCAGAAGTCTTGTTTCTTTTCTACATGTTTTTATAATTTTATCTTTAATGATAGATTCTAACTAATTTACTAGGAACAGATAAGTCAAACTGACTGGCCTGTAATTTCCCCGGTCCCCCCCCTAGATCCTTTCTTAAAGATTGGTGGCGGTGACACATCTTCCAGTGCTCTCAGGGATGAAGAGCCTGATTTCAGGGATAAGTTGCATATTAAAGTGAGAAGATCCAGCAATTTTCATGCTTGAGCTTCTTTTTAAGAACTCTTGGGTGGGAATGCACCATCTGGGCCAGGGATTTGGTAACATTCTAGTTTATCAATGGCTGCCAGAACTTCTCTTCCCTTGTCTACCACTATCTTCGGCTAGTTCCTCGGATTAAGCGCCTCCTAAGAAGCTTGGATTTCAGGTGCAGGAATGTATCCCTCACTCTCCTCTTGGGTGAAGACAGATGCAAAAGAATTCATTCAGGCTTCTCTGCAATCTCCCTGCCATCTTTTAGCACACCCTTTGTTCCTTTGTCATCCCCACGGGCCTACCGCTTCCCTTGCTGGCTTCCCTGCTTTTTTGATGTAACTTGAAGAACTTGTTTGTTGCTGGTCTTGATGCTGTTCATAGCCATGCTCTCCATAACCTTTTTGCCTCCCTTACAGCTAACTTGCTTCTCTTTTTGCCACCACTTGTGTTCCCTCTCATATTCTACAACAGCCAAACTGCACTTCCCCCATTTTCTAAAAGACATTACTTTCTTTTTTTTCTGATAATTTCCTCAACCTCTCTTGTTAACCATGGTGGCTTTCTTTTGGACTGGGTGCTGCCTTTTCTAACCTGTGGAACACATTCCAGCTGAGCTTTTATTACTGTGTTTTTAAATAACCTCCAAGCATCCTGGACAGTTTTGACTCTCTTGATTTTCCCTTTCAGCTTCCTGCGCACTATCCCCCTCATCTTTGAGAAATTTCCCTTTCTGAAGGCGAATGTAACTACATTAGTAGTTGCCACTTGTTCGCATGCTGAGATACTGAATCTGACAGCATTGTGGTCGCTGTTCCCTATCGGCTCAACAACACTGACTTCCTGCACCAGGTCCTGGGTCCCTGGTGGGCCACTGTGAGTAGCAGAGTGCTGGACTAGATGATGATTTATTAATTAAATGTAATAAACCAACCACCCCCTAAGGACTCTGGTCTGACCCAGCTCCTTCTTATGTTCCTAATGCTGGACTCCAGCATTCACTTGATTGTAAGAACATAAGAACAAGCCAGCTGGATCAGACCAGAGTCCAGTTCTTTGCTACTCGCAGTGGCCCACCAGGTGCCTTTGGGAGCTCACATGCAGGATGTGAAAGCAATGGCCTTCTGCGGCTGCTGCTCCTGAGCACCTGGTCTGCTAAGGCATTTGCAATCTCAGATCAAGGAGGATCAAGATTGGTAGCCATAGATGGACTTCTCCTCCATAAATCTGTCCAAGCCCCTTTCAAAGCTATCCAGGTTAGTGGCCATCACCACCTCCTGTGGCAGCATATTCCAAACGAAGCGCTTACCCACCCCAGCTGCTGTTTCCCAAGTCCATGTGGACCATGGAAATGGCAGCGGGCAGTTTGCGCTCCAATCCAAAAGCCGAAAAAGCTGAATCACGTTCAGCTTTGTTGGCATCAGGGCTATCCGGCTCCGCCAAATGGCTTGGGGTTTTTTTTTCAGCAAAGAAAACTCCGAAAGAGCGAACATGGCTGATCAGAGCGTATGAAAGGCAGGTAAAAATTATTTGCTATCTGAATCAGAAAGGGAGTCCTGTTTTTAAGGACCGATTTGCCATCTTTAAAGAAACCAAACGTTTAGACTGGACGGTTCCCACAAGTCTGATTTTGAACTAGCCGCAGCTGTTAGAAATTAGACTTCCATATTCAGAGGCAGCACACCCCTGAACTCCAAACTCTGAGAGAAACAGAGAATACGTTTTTTAACCAGATATATTAATTTTGCAGGTGTAATGGTTCATCGGTGCAAAACCACTTTAAATTTCTTTTAACAGGATTGCAGCCCAGAAACATCCCCTACACCCGTGGTGGCGAACCTTTGGCACTACAGATGTTATGGACTACAATTCCCACCAGCCCCTGTCGGCATGGCCAATTGGTCGTGCTGGCAGGGGCTGATGGGAATTGGTAGTCCATAACATCTGGAGTGCCAAAGGCTTGCCACCACTGCCCTACACCTATACTTCCTTCAACATAAAGAGAAGAGAAGATCTGGGAATTCATCTGCCGTTTCCAGAACCGTCTTTGTTCTAGAATGTTCCGCTTGGGTCCTGGTGCTGTAAGGACAGAACTAGGATCCAAGCAGAGAATTCTGGAACAAAGATGGTCCAGGAAACGGCAGATGAATTCACAACTCTCTTGTCATGTTTATGTTGAGAAGGGTTGCAGGGTATGAGACCGGCACATGGAATTCCAGTCGTACATCATCTCAAAAAAAGCAGCACACTCATAGCTATGGTTCTGCTAAAGTCTGGCTATTTCCACATGATTCACACATCATGCTTTATGACTTCAAAACAGAGAGGGAAAGGCTTCTGAGCTCCTCCTCCTCCGCCCCCTCCAAAGTTGCTGCAGCTTTTTCAGCACCTCATACTTAGTCAAGTCGCTCCCAGACATAAGACTGCCAACTTAAAAAGTAGTCTGAACAGGCACCCAATTTTTCTCAGTTGTGCAGTTTCATTTCAAGGAGAGAGGGGCAAGAAGTCCAAGCAAGAGCAGTAACCTCCTTACTGAAAAGGACCAAGTTGGGGCCTTTTAGTCCCGCATTCCAGATGCCCCCCCAGGGAGCTCACAATCATGAAAGCGACAGCTCTCTCTGGCTCTTTACTCCAGCATCTAGCACTCAGAGGTACACTGCTGCTAGCCATGGAGGCTCCACAGAGTTCTCATGGATAACAGCTGAGAACGAAGAGGCCCTTCTCCTGCACCACTATGTATAACAGTGGTGGTGAACCTATGGCACGGGTGACAGAGGTGGCACTCAGAGCCCTCTCTGTGGGCACATGCAAACAGAGTGCCCCCCCCCCCCACAAACACATTTAGGCTGGCCTGGGCCGCTGGGTTCGATTATTATCATTAAACCTAAGACCTAGTTTTGGAGAAGCAGAGTAGGTAACCCTGTTAAGCGCTGTTAAACCCCACTGATTTTCATGCGAAGAACACCGCCCAGAGCCCCTAGAGGATGGGGCGGTATAAAAGTTTAATAAATAAATAAATAAAATAAAAATAAAGCACGATCCTTTACCTGGGAGTAAGCTCGGTTGCTGGCAACGGGGCTTGCTTCTGAGTAAATCCTCCTAGGGTCGTGATTCACCCTAGGAAGAGTTGCACGGTTGCCTCAAAGCAAAGCGACTACCACCAAGTTTACTCCTGAGTAACGCATGCCTCGGGGCCAACCATTTTTTCTAAGGTTCAGGTTAAATTGCCGTGTTGGCACTTTGCGATAAATAAGTGGGTTTTGGGTTGCAAATGGGCACTCGGTCTCAAAAAGGTTCACCATCACTGATGTATAACCTTAACAGCACCTGCCTCCTTACAAGCCCAGCCTTTACTCAAGATACATGGAACATCATGCCGTTGAGTCCCAATCGTCCTAAGGTGAGTCCTGACTATAGGCAGTAATACAATCAAAGGGAACAAAGGACAGGCTACTTCTATTCAGATGCCTTCACCTAGTGACTTTGCTATCTTCATTGTTACTCACATGCTAATGGCTGGATCCCACCCAACACATGTACATCTAGCTTGCTAGTTGCACCCTTTACTTGTTAACAGACAATAGTTCTTTTTCCCCACCCTGGACACTCAAACAGGTATATATACTCCACTTGCTTTCCTACGATCAGGTCCTCTGAAGATGCCAGCCACAGATGCAGGCGAAACGTCAGGAGAGAATGCTGCTAGAACACGGCCACTGAAGATGCCAGCCACAGATGCAGGCGAAACGTCAGGAGAGGGTGCTGCTAGAACACGGCCATACAGCCTGGAAACCACACAGCACCCCAATTGGTTCTGTTGCATTGCTACTGGATGTCTTGCACCGTCTGGCGGAAACGTTCTATTGTCTAATCCTCCCTTAAGCCCCAGAGAGAAAAGTGGACTAAAAATTAACAAACCGGTAAAGAAATGCACCAGGACTTTCCAGCAGCACTGCTTTTCCACAGGGTTCTCAGGAGCCCAAATCTGCTCACCTGCGGAAACTTCTGTCAACTAGAAGAGAGGGAGGGGGTGCTAAACACTTTCTGGCCTCTCTGTGGGGGCTGAAGCAGGCCCTCACCTGGCATCTTCCCTGCTGCCTTCCCCACACATCAAGCACTCTGCTGTTTTACTTGTCATAAGAACATAAGAACGAGCCTGCTGGATCAGACCAGAGTCCATCTAGTCCCGCACTCTGCTACTCGCAGTGGCCCACCAGGTGCCTTTGGGAGCTCACAGGCAGGAGGTGAAAGCAATGGCCTGCTGCTGCTGCTGCTCCTGAGCACCTGGACTGTTAAGGCATTTGCAACCTCAGATCAAAGAGGATCAAGATTTATTTTATTTATTTATTTATTATTTGATTTAGTATACCGCCCTATCCCCAAAGGGCTCAGGGCGGTGAACAATATAAAAGCATATATAAACATAAACATATAAAAGTTTAAAATATACATTCTAAAACAGTATCCCAAGAACTCATATGCAACCCTCCCAAGAAGAATGATGGGTCCCGATGATGTTAGGGACCGTATACAGCAGGGGGGAGGATGAAAGCAGGGCACCCTCAGCGGCTGGTCTCTCCGAAGGCCCGGTGGAACAATTCGGTCTTGCAGGCCCTACGGAACTCTCCAAGGTCCCGCAGGGCCCAGACAGCTGGTGGTAGAGTGTTCCACCAGGCAGGGGCCAGAGCCATAAAGGCCCTGGCCCGAGTGGAGTCCAGCCGCATCATTGAGGGGCCAGGGATCTCCAGTAAATTGGCCTCTGCTGAGCGCAGAAGTTGACTCGGGACATATGAGGTAATGTGGTCCCGAAGGTACGAGGGTCCCAGGCCGCGTAAGGCCTTAAAGGTCAGCACCCACACCTTGAAGATGATTCGGAATTCAACCGGTAACCAATGCAAACGGCGCAATACAGGGTAAATATGTTCTTGAAAGATTGGTAGCCATAGATCGACTTCTCCTCCATAAATCTGTTCAAGCCCCTTTTAAAGCTATCCAGGTTAGTAGCCATCACCACCTCCTGCAGCAGCATAGTCCAAATACCAATCACACGTTGCGTGAAGAAGTGTTTCCTTTGATTAGTCCTAATTCTTCCCCCCCAGCATTTTCAATGGATGCCCCCTGGTTCTAGTATTGTGGGAAAGAGAGAAAAATTTCTCTCTGTCAACATTTTCTACCCCATGCATAATTTTACAGACTTCAATCATATCCCCCCTCAGACGTCTCCTCTCCAAACTAAAGAGTCCCAAACGCTGCAGCCTCTCCTCATAAGGAAGGTGTCCCACAGGAAGAATGGACCCAGGATGAATGGCCCCTTCAGTGCTCCTAACAGTATTTTCTGGGGGAGGGGGCAGTTAATATCTGGATCTTCCCCCCGGTAATTCCTGCAGAACACAGGCAAAAAAAACAGGGAAGGCGCAGCACAGGAAGGAAAGGGCACAAAGTTTTAGCCGGAAGATACTGTTTTTAACCCCACGAGCAACAACATCTCATATGAATTTAACGTGCAGAAAATATCAATGCTTGTTGAAATACAATATACCCCAGGGCACAGAAAACACGTTTGTTTTTACGAAACCTATTTTAAAACAACTCTGGCGTCGTCCCGAAAAGAAACATGTCAGAGCTGTGAGCCACCGCAAAAGAATTCCAAGAAGTCTAATTCTAAAGATGACAACACATCACACACACACACCTCGAGGAGCCAGCTCCGTTGACACACGTAACATCAGGGATAATCACATGTTCAGCTATTCATAAAAACAAAGTTCATTCACTAAAAATAGTCTCAGTTTGCTTGGCGAAAAGCTGCGCAGCTCGGGAGAAAAGCTTTTGGCCGGTTTGTGTCGTTTCAGAACGGAAGCAGTCTGGTTCCTGAAGACCCCGGCCCGCAAATGTGCTTCCCCTGAGCCTCACAATGGTCTAAAAGTGATTACTCAAAAAATTAGGAATATTGGAATTGACTCAATCGCATTACAAAACAGTAATGAAAATTTTATTTTGACCCAAATTAGTGACTGGCTGAGAGATCATGAGGGACATTTCTTTTATTCAGCCAAGATCGCAGCCTGTTCACCCCGAGCCTTGGGAATTTCCCCTAAGCAAGGAGTTCCAGCCAATTATCTTGTTTCTACTCTATCTGTTGAACAGCGTCGGGCCTTTACGCTGGCCCGATTTAATAGTTATTCCTTCAGCTATGACATCAGGTAGATACCAAAACATCAAAGGTATTGTCACTGTGGCTCTTTTGATTCCCTGTCCCATGATCTTCTGGAACGTGGTTTAAATGCTGATGTACGGCCATGCTTAATTCAGCCTTTATTACTGTCAAAGAAAATACAAAGTTCTACATATGCTGTATGTTTTCGTTTACAGGATCATTCCTTTGATGTTACTTGCACAGTTGCTTCTTTTTTTGGCTATCATTTTAGTTAGTTACTGTTCTACTTGACTATTGCTGTTGGTTTATACTTAATTGTTTTACATCATGTTGTTGTTTTATGCTAATAAAAGGCACTGGCTGACTGGCTTCCCCTGAGCCCTGAGGCTAAAGAGAGAAGAAGAGAAGAAGAAGAGTTTTGGATATATATCCCCCCTTTCTCTCCTGCAGGAGACTCAAAGGGGCCTACAATCTCCTTGCCCTTCCCCCCTCACAACAAACACCCTGTGAGGTGGGTGGGGCTGAGAGAGCTCCGAGAAGCTGTGACTAGCCCAAGGTCACCCAGCTGGCGTGTGTGGGAGTCTGAATTCCCCAGATAAGCCTCCACAGCTCAGGCGGCAGAGCTGGGAATCAAACCCGGTTCCTCCAGATTAGATACACGAGCTCTTAACCTCCTACGCCACTGCTGCTCTTAAAGGTCTCCCTGGGTGCAAAGCGGAAAACACCATGCACTCCCAGTCCACAGGGTCACAAGGAAGACCTTCGCACACACCAATAGGTGCTCCATTTTTAAGACTGCGAACAAAGAGTGAACGGATAGCAGGTTTCCTCTCCCGCCAGCATATCTGCGGCTCTCTCTTAGGCCGGTCTTAATGCAGTTCATTGCCTTAATTGCACTGTTATATTTGATCCTTTTAAGTTGTTAGCAACAGCCACATTTTTTTTCAGTTAGCAGGCAGGTACGAGTCTTACAATACACTAAGCTTATCGATAGGCTGCCCATCGGAGTCTGTAAACAGACTCTCTGGCAACGGCAGAGCAGCAGATAAGGCTTAAATCAAATAAAAGCTGCGATTCCAGCACCACGGATCTGGCGCTGGGCTGTCAAGCGGCACCCCGGGGGGGAAGCAGGACAACCACTCCAGACAAAAAGATAAAAGCACAGCACTCCTTGGCACTGAAGACCTCATCAAATCTTCCCCAGAGGACCAGAGAAAAGTGCCGGCTAACTAAAGGAGAAAAGTGGTGGAGAGACACGTCCAGCAGGAAAGACGCATTATTCGCTGAGCAGCTGAAGGCCCACTGGAGCAGGGGTGCCACAAGAACCTCCAAGAGAAGGCGGGCCTTCGTGCCCCCAGCCTCCCGCCCCCTTCAAGGAAGAAAGGCAGAGCCAATCTCACCCTGCAGACCTCAGAGACTGAGGGGCCACCCGCAAAGAGAGGCAAGCAGGTCCTAGAGCGGCAAAAGGCCAGCTGCCAGCACCTTTCCTGTTGAGTCCAGCCATGGAGCTCATCCTCGCCCAAAGGCAGCCATGCTTGGCTACACCCCTCCACGAAACAAAGAGTGCAAAGGACTCAGAGGATAAGAACATAAGAACAAGCCAGCTGGATCAGACCAGAGTCCATCTAGTCCAGCTCTCTGCTACTCGCAGTGGCCCACCAGGTGCCTTTGGGAGCTCACCTGCAGGAGGTGAACGCAAGGGGCTTCCGCTGCTGCTGCTCCCGATCACCTGGTCTGTTAAGGCATTTGCAATCTCAGATCAAAGAGGATCAAGATTGGTAGCCAGAGATCGACTTCTCCTCCATAAATCTGTCCAAGCCCCTTTTAAAGCTATCCAGGTGAGTGGCCATCACCACCTCCTGTGCCAGTATATTCCAAACACCCATCACACGATGCGTGAAGAAGTGTTTCCTTTTATGAGTCCCAATTCTTCCCCCCAGCATTTTCAATGGATGCTCCCTGGTTCTAGTATTGTGAGAAAGAGAGAAAAATTTCTCTCTGTCCACATTTTCTACCCCATGCATAATTTTATAGACTTCAATCCTATCCCCCCTCAGACGTCTCCTCTCCAAACGAAAGAGTCCCAAACTAGAGACTCTCAGGATCTGTCAGGAGGGAAGGAACCTTTCCAACTTCAGCAGCAAGAGACCAGGTAGCAAAGAGCTTCACCATCCTAGGGGAGTAGGGGAGGCACAGACAGATAAGGAAGTAGAGCCGTGGTGGCGAACCTTTGGCACTCCAGATGTTATGGACTACAATTCCCATCAGCCCCTGCCAGCTGGCCAATTGGCCATGCTGGCAGGGGCTGATGGGAATTGTAGTCCATAACATCTGGAGTGCCAAAGGTTCGCCACCACTGAAGTAGAGCAACGGCGGCGGAAGAACACAAACGTACCACCCAACACATCCAGAAGCATCCATGCGGCCTGGTCTCCGCAGCCTGGGCGCATCCCCAAGAATGAAGCAATCCAGCCCTCTTGCCCCCAGCTGAGCCAGTTGTTATGTATTCCAAGGGAGCAAAGATGCAAAGCACATATCCAGACAGGCACTCACCCGCCCGCCTGTGGCAAGTGGCCCTTTCTGATGACCAGGCAGGGGAGGGAATGCCCTCTCCCCAGTGATCAATTTGCTCACCGAGACTCACTGAGGCGTGTCCACCCGAGGCCTGAGCAGGTGAGCTGGCAACTCATTTGTTTTGGAAAGAAGGTGCAAGTTCATCTACATTCACACAGGCCTTCTTCCCTTCCAGAGATCTGCCGGGAACCATCTCAGAGGACTCTGGGTGCTCACCTGGAGAGCCTCTCCGCAGAAGAGTGGTGCGCTCAGGCTGGATGCTGCAATCCTGAGCAACATCCAGACACCCCTTGGACACCCGCTTGCTCCATTGGGATCAGAAGGGAGAGGGACTCCCCCATGGCTATTTGCTACCAGCACTGGGGGGGGGGAGGAGGAGGAGGAGGAAGAAGAAGAAGAAGAAAGAAGAAGGAAGAAGAAGAAGAAGAAGAAGAGGAAGAAGAGGAAGAGTTTGGATTTATATCCCCCCTTTCTCTCCTGCAGGAGACTCAAAGGGGCTGACAATTGCCTTGCCCTTCCCCCCTCACAACAAACACCCTGTGAGGTGGGTGGGGCTGAGAGAGCTCCGAGAAGCTGTGACTAGCCCAAGGTCACCCAGCTGGCATGTGTGGGAGTGCACAGGCTAATCTGAATTCCCCAGAGAAGCCTCCACAGCTCAGGTGGCAGAGCTGGGAATCAAATCCGGTTCCTCCAGATTAGATACACGAGCTCTTGACCTCCTACGCCACTGCTCGGAGGTTCCACCTGGCAAGCAAGTGCTCACAGGCCAACCCAGATGTACCCAACCAGACGCCCATTACTCAAGACGAAGAAGCCAAACGTTTACAACGCTACAGAGGCCGCCAGAGACAAGCGGGCAAGAAAGCTGTTCTAACCATAAGGGATAACAGCCGCTGGCAGACCTACCAAGGACCTTTCCTCCACCAGCTCACACAGACTTTCCTCCACCAGCTCACACAGGTCAATTTCCAGACCTGCTATATATATACACACCTGTTTTCAACTGTGTGTATGTCCCACTTCATTGACTGTACTGACTCACTCTGCATAACCTGCCCGGCATCCCTGTGAGAAAGACGCACTATAAATAACACAAACAAATGCACAAATAAACATTTCATTTGTGTAGCACAGGGTGAGGATGCCACAAAGGCTGGGATTCCTAAGCAGGCCTCAACAATTCCTGTTCTTTGCCGGAGGAAGTCTCACAGGTGTCTAAACCCCAGGGTTTATTCTGACTTTTGGACTTTGGTGTTGAGCTGACAGCATCTTCCTGCCTCATTGTGGAGAAGCAGACAAGCCGGCCTCTCCAGCAGTAATTTATCTTTGGGACCGCATCAACCACACAGACACAACTCCAGATCGGAAGAGATCAGAACAGCTCTTGCCTGTCGCTGTGTCAAAGGATTTGGTGAGTTTAGCTTTCCTTCTCTCCAACTGCTAGATGCTGCGGTACACAGAAGGAGAGCTGTTAGGTTAAGAAGCTGCAGAATGGAAGGGAATTTGGGCCGAGCACCGAGGCCAGAAACTGCAAACAGACGCAGAAGTGTGAAAGCAAACCAACCAGCCAATCAGAAAACCAGATTTATTTCTCTTTTTCTAAAACGTTTCTATTCTGCATATCTCCAGAAGAGCTCAAAGTGGATTACACTAAAAATGTATGTATCACAGCAAGCTACCTAAAGATACTTGACAGAAGCCACGAGATCACATGGAACCATCCAACTACATTGAAGATCTTTTAACAAACGCAATCTTTCAGCGTGTCGGAAAGCTATCAAGGTAGGAGCTATCTCATGCAAAGAAAGCCCTTCATCGCCTTGGATTCTCATAGCACCAGGCCCACTTCTGCAGAATCAAGGAGTGTTTTGATTTCGTGTGTTCCTGCATTTCAGGGGGTTGGACTTGATGAACTTTGGGGTCTCTTCCAACTCTATGATTCTACAATTCTCCTCCAATGCCCTGCCGCCTTCATAATTTTGCTCATCTGGACAGATGCAGCCCTTCCAAACGGCAAGATCAACAACTGTGCAGACACACGCCTAGTTCACAGCGCCTGCCCACCCAATGCAACCGACTTCCTGTGTAGGCCAGCATGGCTCCCACCCTTCTGTCATTCTGCCCTCTATGTAAGACAGGATTGCCAAAGGATTTCACAGCCGGAATCATCTGGAGGTTGTGGGTTTTCCAGGTTGTGTGGCCATGGTCATGAAACTATCAGACCACAGCCACGCAGCCCAGAAACCCACAACAGCCACCTAAAACAGAATTGTTCAGGAGCACGTTTTATAAAGGAAAGAGGGATGCATTATAACAGAATGATTCAGGAAGACTTTTCAATAGCAGGAACAGGACTACGGACAATACTACCAAAAAATACTACATACATGAATTACCTGTCACTGTTTGTTTTTATTTTGCATTGTATTTCTACTGATGTAATGCCACTTCTTACACTAGCATGCCATGTTTAATAGCTATGCCTTGTTTCAGATTCCTGCAATCTTAGTCCTGTTTCATTGCTTATTAGATGTCTGCTCACCCACTGACTGCATGGACTTACTCAAGGCAGATCACATAATGTCTCAGTGAAAAGGGCGGACATTCTGAAAAAGACCATTCCACTACAGAACCACCACAAAAGAGCAGGTCAGAACTAGAAGCGAGCCTCGATGATAAGAGCGTAACCTTCGGAGTACAAAATGAGAGGCTGTCTTGCAGATACATAAAGAACTTTAAAGGAAAGAACCAACATGCTTCGTGTGGGTCTTCTGAGGACAATTTCAATCGGACAACTTCAGTTATTTACATGAATGATAAAATAACTAAAGAAATCATTTAAATAATGTGGATGTCAGCTCCCTCAAAAGGCAAACACACTCGGGTTTTTCCATGCTTCATATGCCACTGTTAACCCATCTGACATAACTGATTTGTAGCACAACAGCTCTGACAACCCCTAAAATGTATTTAGGGCCTAAATAAATGCAGGGTGGAATTTTTTTCCATAGAAAAACACAGCACCTGAAGATATGCCACGCCACCACATCACTGGCTTGGAAACAAATCAGTGCCCGCTGCAACTCTTGCAAGAGAGGTGTAACACGCCTATTCTTACTGGATCCAGGAAGAAGAAGAAGTTTGGATTTATATCCCCCCTTTCTCTCCTGCAGGAGACTCAAAGGGGCTTACAAGCTCCTTGCCCTTCCCCCCTCACAACAAACACCCTGTGAGGCGGGTGGGGCCGAGAGAGCTCCGAGAAGCTGTGACTAGCCCAAGGTCACCCAGCTGACGTGTGCAGGAGTGCACAGGCTAATCTGAATTCCCCAGAGAAGCCTCCGCAGCTCAGGCGGCAGAGCGGGGAATCAAACCCGGTTCCTCCAGATTAGATACACGAGCTCTTAACCTCCTACGCCACTGCTGCTCCAGGAAGTAGCCAAGCTGTGGAAGTCTGTACCAAATGAAGTTTCTGACTGGTGCTCAGGGGAGAGACAGCGCAACATGTGGGCCCCAGATGAAGAAGCAATGCGGAGGGCAGGAGCACAGTGCCAAAGAACCACCATACATACGTTGCCGTGCAGTGCACCTGTCTGCACCGAACTGACAGTGCGGAACTCCACCCACCTGTCACTCTGGGTCTAACCTCGCCCATCTAGCAGCCGTTTCCCTTGGCAGGGGCTGCTGGGAAGCCCAGGGGCTGCTGGGAAGCCCAGGAACAAGCCCCACCCGACGCAGGTTCCCTGGAGCTTTGGTCAACTAAATTCCCTGAGAACTGGCTTCGTGCCACAGGGCGTGCTCCACATGCAGCAAGGCCTGTTTGGTGGCGGGCAATTGCCTGCCGAAGGCACGGAAGTTTTGCTAGCCAAGCCCTCAGATTGCATCACCGAACGTCTGTGAGTCACATTCATGAAAAGCAAAGTCCGCGGACATATTGCTGCAGGAGCCGAGGACATGAATTCCCCAACAGGAATGCCAGAAGGATCCTGAAGATCCGCCTCAGCACTTTGAGAGGGAGGACTTGGCCGGCCATTTATTCCCAACGAAACAAGTGCAGCTGAAGGGCGCCAAAGGGCCAACCTCTTTGTTATTACAGCTCAATGGTGCCACCGGGGACGGGGGAGAGGAGAGAAAAGAAGAGTGCAGGAAGTGTGGATTTTTCTACCACTACCGTAAGGCTGCCTTGGGCCAGAAGCACTGGCCAAAATTACACAAGGATATTCCTCTCCAGTCTAACCTGCTGAGATGAGGGTGCATCTTTTGAATGCTGGTAGGACAAGGCTGGTGAGATGCATCAACAGGCCGCAGTCACAAAGGAGCGTCTGCGCTGGCCTTTCCAGGCCCTGCAAGCCTCCAGGAAGAAAAATCTACCTGGCTGGTGACAATACACATGCACCCCAGGGTAGGCAGGCATGTCACCTGTCGGCTTGGGGAGTGACCGGTGCCTGGCATGCGCTGCTTGAGAGAGCTACCAGGGCACTACGGCCCAAAACAGTAATCACACAACATTCATTTGTGTAAGGCCATGCACAAGGAAGATCGGGAGTACTTATATGACCAAAAGGTGCACTGTGCAAATCAGAGCAGAACATATGAAGCTGCTTTCTACTGAAGAAGAAGAAGAAGAAGAAGCAGAAGAAGAAGAGGAGTTTGGATTTATATCCCCCCTTTCTCTCCTGCAGGAGACTCAAAGGGGCTGACAATCTCCTTGCCCTTCCCCCCTCACAACAAACACCCTGTGAGGTAGGTGGGGCTGAGAGAGCCCCGAGAAGATGTGACTAGCCCAAGGTCACCCAGCTGGCGTGGGTGGGAGTATGCAGGCTAATCTGAATTCCCCAGAGAAGCCTCCACAGCTCAGGCGGCAGAGCAGGGAATCAAACCCGGTTCCTCCAGATTAGATACACGAGCTCTTAACCTCCTACACCACTGCTGCTCCTACGCTAGTGGTAGAAAAATCCACATTTCCTGCACTCGTCTTTTCTCTCCTCTCCCCAGTCCCCGGTGGCACAATTGAGCTGTAATAACAAAGAGGTTGGCCCTTTGGTGCCCTGCTCCTCCACTGGAACAGACTCTTGGTCTGTGGAGGTCAGTATTGATTGCTCAGACTGGCAGCCACTCTCTGGGGTCTCGGGCAGAGGAATTTCATGCCACCTGATGCTTACAAAGAAAGCCGACAGAAGAAGAATACATGCATTCGAGTTGTGGTGTTGGTGAAAAATACTGTGCGTACCATGGACGGCTAGGGTGACAAATGCAGACGTCTTGAGCTGCATAAAACCAGACACATCACTAGAAGGGAAAATGACCAAGCTCAGACTTACATACTTTGGTCATGTGATGAAATCAAATTCGCTAGAAAAATCTATGACGCTCGGACTTGTCAGTGGCGGGAGAAGACCTGGACGCCAAAGAATACGATGGCCGGATACCATAAAAGCTGATACAGGCATGAGCATCAACCAGCTGAAGGAAGCAGGACTTAATCGAAAAAGGTGGAAAGAGCGTGCATATCAGGTCGCCAAGGGTCGAGAACTACTGAATGGATAACATCATAAGAACATAAGAACAAGCCAGCTGGATCAGACCAGAGTCCATCTAGTCCAGCACTCTGCTACTCGCAGTGGCCCACCAGGTGCCTTTGGGAGCTCACCTGCAGGAGGTGAAAGCAATGGCCTTCTGCTGCTCCCGAGCACCTGGTCTGTTAAGGCATTTAAGAACATAAGAAAGAGCCTGCTGGATCAGACCAGAGTCCATCTAGTCCAGCTCTCTGCTACCTCGCAGTGGCTCCACCAGGTGCCTCCCTGGGAGCCTCACCTGCAGGATGTGAAAGCAATGGCCTTCTGCGGCTGCTCCCGAGCACCTGGTCTGCTAAGGCATTTAAGAACATAAGAGCAAGCCAGCTGGATCAGACCAGAGTCCATCTAGTCCAGCTCTCTGCTACTCGCAGTGGCCCACCAGGTGCCTTTGGGAGCTCACCTGCAGGATGTGAAAGCAATGGCCTTCTGCGGCTGCTCCCGAGCACCTGGTCTGCTCAGGCATTTGCAATCTTAGATCAAGGAGGATCAAGATTGGTAGCCATCATCATCAATGCTTTCAACTGAAGATGCAAATGCTCCACCATGAAGCAGCAGCCCCTCCCCTGACAGACTTGACCCAGCGAAGGGGCCTCACAGGGGGTCAAACCATCAGTCCATCAAGATCAGCACTGACTACTTGGAGGGGCAGCTTTTAAGACTCAGAGGGAGGTCCTCCACGTGACCTGTCGCCTGGTCCTTTAAAGTGAGACGCCAGAGACCGGACCTGCTCTTCCGCTGAGCCGCAACCCCCCTGCCAGAGAGAACCACATGGAGGGAAGCGGCACCCTGCAAATTATTGATAAGTGGTCCCCACCCACACCTGCCCAGTGGGCTGTGACCGGCCATGGAAAGGGTGCCCACGCTACAGGATGCTACAGCTGGTGCACCACAGAAGCCTTCCTTCCTTCCTTCCTTCCTTCTTTCTTTCTTTCTTTCCTTCCTTCTTTCTTTCCTTCCTTCTTTCCTTCCTTCCTTCTTTCTTTCCTTCCTTCTTTCCTTCCTTCTTTCCTTCCTTCCTTCTTTCTTTCTTTCTTTCTTTCCTTCCTTCTTTCTTTCCTTCCTTCTTTCTTTCCTTCCTTCTTTCCTTCCTTCCTTCCTTCCTTCCTTCCTTCCTTCCTTCCTTCTTTCCTTCCTTCCTTCTTTCTTTCCTTCTTCCTTCCTTCCTTCCTTCCTTCTTTCTTTCTTTCCTTCCTACTTTCCTTCCTTCTTTCTTTCTTTCCTTCCTTCCTTCTTTCCTTCCTTCCTTCTTTCTTTCCTTCCTTCTTTCCTTCCTTCTTTCCTTCCTTCCTTCTTTCCTTCCTTCTTTCTTTCTTTCCTTCCTTCCTTCCTTCTTTCCTTCCTTCTTTCTTTCTTTCCTTCCTTCCTACTTTCCTTCCTTCTTTCCTTCCTTCCTTCCTTCTTTCTTTCCTTCTTCCTTCCTTCCTTCCTTCCTTCCTTCCTTCTTTCTTTCCTTCTTTCTTTCTTTCTTTCCTTCCTTCCTTCTTTCCTTCCTTCCTGCTTGCGGGTGCTGCCGGCTCCCAAAGCCTCCCGCCTTCTTCGCTGGGCAACTGGGGTGGAAGCAGATCCCCGGGCGGACAAGAGGTGACTCGGCCAACCCCCGTTCCCCCCCCTCCCAACCTGAGAAGGGGCCGCGGAAGAGGGCGGCTCTCGGGCACCCCGCAGGCCCAGAGGAGGGGCGCCGGTCCCGGAGGGGCGGGACCTCAGGACCCGCTTTGAGCCCCCCCCCCAAACTCTCCAGGCGGCCCCCCTCCACTCCCCGCGCCCCCCAAAAGCCGCTGCCCCTGATTTGCAGGCAGGGCTGGGAAGAGCCGCGCAGGAAGCGGGGGGGGGGAGAGAAAAGACTACTAGAGACCCCCCCCCTCAGCCCGCCCGCCCGCCCGCCCGCCCGCCCACCCGGGTCAAGGGAGCGCCAGACTCGAACCCGGCGCTTCTCTCCCGGCTCAGCCGGAGTCGGAATGGGGGGGGGGGGTCCGAGAGCCAAGAGCGCTCCTCCCCCCGCCCCCCCCCCGCGCGACAGGCCCCCTCCCGACCGGGCCCGAAGGAGGAGGGGGAGGGGGGCTGGGGGTGGGCGGGGCCGCGGAGGGGTCTGCCGGGGGAGGGGAGGGGGCGGGGCGGCCGCGAAGAAACTGAGGAAAGTTCTGGGGGGGTCGCGGGGGGGTCCCCCTCCCGCCCCGCCCCGCCCCCTCGCGGCTCACCCGCGGCCGCAGCGGCGTCGGCGTCGTCCTGGGCCGCCATCCCCCGCGGGCCCTCAGGCGCCTTCCGCGGCCCAGCAGGAGGGGAGCCCCGGCCGCGCCTGGTGCGCCGCTCCGCCCTCGCCCGCTCGGAACTCGGCGCCGGCCCCGCTTTCCGCCCGGAGGCCTTTCGCCGGCACACCGCCCGCCCCCCGCCCGCCCCTGCCAATCACCGCGACGCCCCGCCCCCGCCGCGGGAGGGGGGAGGAGGAGGGGGAGCGGCTCGCAAGAGGCGGCGCGGTGCTGGTTGGGGAGGGGGCCTGTGGGGGGGGGCTTGGCCCCGCCCCCTCCTCAAGGGGACCAAAAGCTGGGAAGGAGGGGGTGCAAACGCTGCACAGCTCGGCCTGGTTCCGCGCCCCCCCCCCCGCCCAATGGCCCCTGCTGGTCACGGGGTGGGGGGGGCGCTTAAGGAGAGCTGGGATTTGTACCCCACTTTTCTCAAACAGACCCCTTGTGAGGCAGCAGGTGGGGCCGAGAGAGTCCGGAGAAACCTGTAACTGGTCCAAGGTCACCCCAGCAGGCTTCATGTGCAGGAGTGAATCAAAGCCAGTTCTCTAAGTGACAGTCTGCAGCTCCTAACCACTACACCATACTGTCTCTCCAGGATAGACTGAGAGACTGTAACCAGCCCAAGGTCACCCAGCAGGCTTCATGTGCAGGAGTGAATCAAACCCAGTTGTCTAGGTTACAGTCCGCAGCTCCGAACCACTATATTATACTGTCTCTCCGGGTTAGACTGAGAGACTGTAACCAGCCCAAGGTCACCCAGCCGGCTTCATGTGCAGGAGTGAATCAAACCCAGTTGTCTAGGTTACAGTCCGCGGCTCCTAACCAGTATATTATACTGTCTCTCCGGGTTAGACTGAGAGACTGTAACCAGCCCAAGGTCACCCAGCCGGCTTCATGTGCAGGAGTGAATCAAACCCAGTTGTCTAGGTTACAGTCCGCAGCTCCTAACCACTATATTATACTGTCTCTCCGGGTTAGACTGAGAGACTGTAACCAGCCCAAGGTCACCCAGCTGGCTTCATGTGCAGGAGTGAATCAAACCCAGTTCTCTAGGTTACAGTCCGCGGCTCCTAACCACTATATTATACTGTCTCTCCAGGTTAGACTGAGAGACTGTAACCAGCCCAAGGTCACCCAGCTGGCTTCATGTGCAGGAGTGAATCGAACCCAGCTCTCTAGGTTACAGTCCGCGGCTCCTAACCACTATATTATACTGTCTCTCCAGGTTAGACTGAGAGACTGTAACCAGCCCAAGGTCACCCAGCAGGCTTCATGTAGAGGAGTGGGGGAACAAATCCAATTCTCCAGATTAGAGTTCTCCGCTCCTCGCTGCTGCGCCATGCTGGTAATACGTAGAGTAGCTCAAGAAATGGCAGCGCTCCCTGTGGTGAGGTTTTAGCCCATGCTGAGGTTAGCAAGAATCATTTAAGATAACCACTCTGGTGCAATGGTTAAGAGCAGTGGACTCTAATCTGGAGAACTTGGCTTTGAATTCTCCACTCCTCCATGTGAAGCCTGCTGGCTGACCTTGGGCCAATCACAGTTCTCTCTGAACTCTCTCAGGCTCACCTACCTCACAAGGTGTCTGTTGTGGGGAGGGGAAGGCGATCACAAGACAGGTGGTTGTGCGTTTTCCGGGCTGTGTGGCCGTGGTCTGGTAGATCTTGTTCCTAACGTTTCGCCTGCACCTGTGGCTGGCATCTTCAGAGGTGTATCGCGGAAGATGCCTGCCCCAGATGCAGGCGAAACATCAGGAACAAGATCCACCAGGCCACGGCCACGCAGCCCGGAAAACCCACAACAACCCATTGAATCCGGCCATGAAAGCCTTCGACGATAGATCGTAAGACACTTTAAGACTCCTTACTGTTGAGAAAAGTGGGGGATTAATTTTCTTCTGATCCAGCAGGCTCCTGCTTATGTTCTTGCAAGTTAACACTGTTGTTGAATTTGGACATGCAGACCCAGTAGAAACAGGGCTCGGCTATTGCCAGCTCCCCGAGCCAGGCATTCCTTCCCTGGAAACACCTAGGCCAGTGACGGTGAACCTTTTCAAGACTGAGTGCCCAAATTGCAACCCAAAACCCTCTTATTTATTGCAAAGTGCCAACACGGCAATTTAACTTAAATACTGAGGTTTTAGTGCAGAAAAAACTGTTGGCTCCGAGGCGTGCGTTACTCGGGAGTAAGCTTGGTGGTAGTTGGTGGCTTTGCTTTGAAGCAACCATGCAACTCTTCCAATGGGTGAATCATGACCCTAGGAGGATTTACTCAGAAGCAAACCTCATTGCCAGCAACCGAGCTTACTCCCAGTAAAGAATTACGCTTTAATCCTTCACATGAAAATCAGTGGGGTTTAACAGCGCTTAACAGGGTTACCTACACTGCTTCCCCAAAACTGAGTCTTCGGTTTAATGCTAATAATGGAGCCCAGCGGCCCAGGCCAGCCTAGATGTGGGGGAGGGGGCGACTCTGTGCGTGCCCACAGAGAGGGCTCTGAGTGCCGCCTCTGGCACCCATGCCACCACTGACCTAGGCTCTGTCTCCAAATCCTATATTACGGGCCAGTCAGAACTGCCTTTCTGCATACCCCCCTACGCCAGGATATCACCGGTCAGAAGGACCCTGCTGGAATGTGGCGGAGAAGGCAGCCACGGTGCTTATTAGAAAACTGTACTCACCACCAGCGGGCCAGGCTTGGTACCTTGCAGGAGGTCTGTGCCTCACCCCACACCAACGACCTAGCTTGTAACAGTTAGCTGTTGCTGAGATGATATGATTTTTTTTGTCCTAGGAGGCAGGCGGCCAAGGAAGCCGTGGGAGAGCTCCGGCGCTGAGGTCCCCTCAAGAAGAGGGACGGCGTGTCCTGGGCGGCCCAAGGGCAGCGGAATGCCTCGCATTCTCTCCGTCGTAGGCTGTCAACTCTGACAGGCAAAGCATGTGGAATATGCACAGGGTCAGCTTATGGCATTTGTTTTATCTTCCCAAAAGGCAGGGAAGGCGAATCTCCAACGGCACGGCGGCTGTCGTTAAGGGAAGCAGAGCGAGGGACCCGCCGCCCCGTAGGAAGTCGGCCTGTTGGATTAACCCGAACCGTTTGATAGGCCAGTGATGGCGAACCTTTTCGAGACTGAGTGCCCAAATGGCAACCCAAAACCCACTGATTTATTGCAAAGTGCCAACACAGCAATTTTACCTGAATACTGAGGTTTCAGTTTAGAACAGGGGTCTTCAAACTATGGCCCTCCAGATGTTCATGGACTACAATTCCCATCAGCCCGTGCCAGCATGGCCAAGTGGTAGGGCTCATGGGGATGTAGTCTATGAACATTTGGAGGGCCATAGTTTGAAAACCCCTGGTTTAGAAAAAACAGTTGGCTCTATGGCACGTGTTACGTGGGAGTAAGCTTGGTGAAGCAACCATGCAACGCTTCGAACGGGTGAATCATGACCCTAGGAGGGTTTACTCAGAAGCAAGCCCCATTTCCAGCAACCGAGCTTACTCCCAGGTAAAGGATCATGCTTTAGTTCTTCTGGCCCCTCCCCCCCATGTGACAAACTCTGTGTGCGCGTGCCCACAGAGAGGCCTCTGAGTGCCACCTCTGGCACCCGTGCCCTAGGTTCGCCACCACTGTGATAGGCTATAAAGGTTGATCAGGCCGACAGATTCAACAAATCTAGTGGAGTGTGGGCGACTTTTAAATGTAGGCCTTGTCCTTTCCCGCGGGGAACATCTGGTTAGAGGTGGCCTTTGCCCTCAGGTTTGGATACATAATCTAAAAACAGTTCCAGAGGTCTGCAGTAGGAGAGCTAGACTTGAGTCCTGTAGGACTTCAGAGGCCAACAAGATTTTTTGGGATGCGAGTTTTCAAGAATCAAAACTCCCTCCATCCTTTGACGGAGAGAGCTTCGTGTCTTGAAATCTCTCACGCGCCCACCCCCAATCTTCTTTGTCTCTGCTGGACTCAAAGCTATTCTGCAGCAGATCAACACATCAGCCATCTGAAACTGCATGAAGACGAGGGCCTGTTGTTGGTCTAGATGCGCTGATCTTTTAAGGCAGGTTCATGGGAAAATTCAAAGTAATTAATTCGGAGACTAATTTTTTTTAAAAAAACCCAGCCAGTGCAATTGTTGAAGCAGCGGATTTACTCAGAGTAGACCACCTTGCAGGACACAATGTAGACAAGAACTGACAGACACACAGTCACCAGTGCGGTTCTATTTATTGCTATCTATTGACAAAAAAAAAAGTGCTTGGCCAGAATACACAGGTAGTTTTCATTTTGTCACACATCACACTGCTGTCTGTGCTAACTATATACAAATGTGGTACCAATCAGGTGCTCTCACCTTATCAGGTTTGCACACGGTACAAGCTGTGCACTCGGTCCTAATCTGCACATGGCACCTGCTAGAACAGACCTGGGCATTATACGGCCCGCGGGCCACATCCAGCCTGCCGGATGACCCTGACTGGCCCCCCTGCCTTGCTGGGGTGCGCAGGCACCTTTGAAAGTCCCCACAGAAGCCGGTTGCCTTTGGCTGCCGTCAATGCGGGGCTTTCAAAAGCGCCTCGCCCCCCTGCCTTTTGGCCCGGCCCTCCACAATATTTTCTATTTCTTATGCGGCCCCATGGAAAAAATAATTGCCCACCCCTGTGCTAGAAGGAAGGTCCAGCTGTCATTTAGATTTTGCTCATCTAAACATTTACACATGTTCTGACAGCAATGTCATGTCACAATCTCTTTTCCTGGCCTACCTCGCAGGGTTCTGAATAAAATGAAGGTGACAACGATGTTCCAATCTAGGCCACCTTGAGTTCCAACTGAGGAGGAGAATGGGATATAAATAATAAATAAATGCAGTGTTGTTGGAAGCTGCTTTGAGTCCCCTTTGGGGAGAAAAGAAATATGATCTCTAAAATAAATACAATTTCTCATGCACCAGATCTTCTCTTTATACATTATTCAGTACACATGTACTCGTGTGTGTGTGTTAAGTGCCTCAAGTCACTTCTGACTCACAGAGCCCTATGAATCAAAGTCCTCTAAAACGTCTTCTCATTAACAGCCTTGCCTAATTAAGTTTTGCAAACTGGGCTGCGGCTTTCTTGATTGAGCCAATCCATCTCTTGTTGGGTCTTCTCCTTTTCCTTCAACCTTTCCTAGCATTATTGCCTTTTCCCGTGACTCTTGTCTTCTCATTATACGACTAAAGCATCAGTTTAAGTAATTTCAGCTTCTAAGGACACTTCCGGGTTGATTTGACCTAAAATCCATTTTTTTGTTTTGTTTGGCTGTCCCTAATATCTGTAGAAGAAGAAGGAGGAGGAGGAGGAGGAGGGGAGGAGGAGGAGGAGGAGTAGTTTGGATTTATATCCCCCCTTTCTCTCCTGCAGGAGACTCAAAGAAGCTTACAATCTCCTTGCCCTTCCCCCCTCACAACAAACACCCTGTGAGGTGGGTGGGGCTGAGAGAGCTCCGAGAAGCTGTGACTAGCCCAAGGTCACCCAGCTGGCGTATGTGTGGGAGTGCCCAGGCTAATCTGAATTCCCCAGATAAGCCTCCACAGCTCAGGCAGCAGAGCTGTGAATCAAACCCTGTTCCTCTGGATTAGATACACGAGCTCTTAACCTCCTACGCCACTGCTGCTCCTCTCTTCCAACACAGCAGTTCAAAGGAGTCAACTTCCTTCCTGTCTTCAGTTTTCTTCACTGTCCAACGTTTATGCCCATACATAGAAACAGGGAATTCTATGGCATGAATTCACTTGGTTGCCAATGATACATCCCTACACTTAAACAATATTTTCTAGCTCTTTCATGGCTGCCCTTCCCAATTTCCATCTCCTTCTGATTTCTTGGTCGCAGTCACTCTTTTGGTTGCTGATGGAGCCAAGGAATCAAAAGTCTTCAGCAATTTCAATTTCCTCATTGTCCACCCTAAAGCCAAGTAATTGTCTAATAATCATTCAGATCCTCTGAAGATGCCAGCCACAGATGCAGGCGAAACGTCAGGAGAGAATGCTGCTAGAACACGGCCATACAGCCCGGAAACCACACAGCACCCCAGTGATTCCAGCCGTGAAAGCCTTCGACAATACTTCGACAATCATTCATTTTGTTTTCCTGAAGTTCAGCTAAAGTCCTTCTTTGGCACTTTCTTTAATCTTCAGTAGCGGTTGTTTAAAGTCATGGCTCTCTTCTTCTGCTACTAATGCAGCATCGTTGACATATCTTGAATTGTTAACGTTACTCCCTCCAATTTTCACAACACCTTAATCAAAATCTAATCCAGTGTTCCTAATGATATGTTCTGCATATAGATTGAAGAGAAAGGGAGATAAAATACTTCCTTGTCTGACATCTTTGCCAATTGGAAACAATTCTGTTTCCCCAGATTCTGCCTTAACAGTAGCCTTTTGTCCCGATTACAGGTTGCTTGTGTACCTATTGTTATAAACCCACACTGCGTTTGTGTCTCCAGACAAGCACCCGGGTCTTTGAAGGTGTCCACATCTCACATGGACGCATGTGTGGCTTATATGCATGTGAAATATAATACCTAAAGATGCCACAAATCTGAAAGCACTTGTTTCTGCTTGCTAGTTTTAACCTCAGTTCACAAGACCAGTGCAGAGAAGGGCCACGAGGACGATTGAGGGACTGGAGCACCTTCCTTATGAGGAGAGGCTGCAGCGTTTGGGGCTCTTTAGTTGGGAGAGGAGGCGGCTGAGGGGGGATAAGGATTGAAGTCTGTAAAATTATGCATGGGGCAGAAAATGTCAGAAAGAGAGAAATTTCTCTCTCTTTCTGACAATACTCGAACCAGGGGGCATCCACTGAAAATTCTGGGTGGGGGGAGAATTAGGACTAATAAAAGGAAACACTTCTTCACGCAACGTGTGATGGGTGTTTGGAATATGCTGCCCCAGGAGGTGGTGATGGCCACTCACCTGGATAGCTTTAAAAGGGGCTTGGACAGATTTATGGAGGAGAAGTCGATCTCTGGCTACCAATCTTGATCCTTCTTGATCTGAGATTGCAAATGCCTTAGCAGACCAGGTGCTCGGGAGCAACAGCCGCAGAAGGCCATTGCTCCCAAAGGCACCTGGTGGGCCACTGCGAGTAGCAGAGAGCTGGACTAGATGGACTCTGGTCTGATCCAGCTGGCTTGTTCTTATGTTCTTATGTTCTTAATTACTGTGCCACAAAACATGCAAGTAATCATCAACGTACCAATGTGGGGGTACCCAAAGTGGGGTTCTTGGTGTTTTTCTACTTCACCTTTCTATAAGCAGCTTATGTCTGTCTGGGAAGTGGTTACCTCGTCTTTAGTTTTATCTTCACAACAGCTTGCTTGAGGTTGGTCAGCCACGGAGCACAGAGGCTAGAACCAGCACAGAGGCATACTTGATCTCTGTGCTGGGATCTTCCTGATTCAGAGCTGCTGGGTCTTGTTATGAGACTCCTAACAGTAGAAAAAAGCAGTAGAGCAAACCAGCTCTTGTTCTTTCAACGTGGTATAGGGCAGTGGTGGCGAACCTTTGGCACTCCAGATGTTATGGACTACAATTCCCATCAGCCCCTGCCAGCATGGCCAATTGTGCTGCCAACTGGTGTGATAGCCCGCCATTTCAGAAATGTTCCTCAAACATGTTTTCTCCCCATGGCAGCGATTGTGAGTGCCATTTCACCCAGATAGATACAGCAACAGATTTACAACAAATGGCCAATTGGCCATGCTGGCATCTGGAGTGCCAAAGGTTCGCCACCACGGGTATAGGGGTTAAGAGTGGGTGGACTCAATATGGAGAACCGGGTTAGATTCCCCACTCCTCAAATGAGCTGTGGACTCTTATCTGGTGAACTGGATTTGTTTCCTCACTCTTCCACATGAAGACTGCTGGGTGACCTTGGGCCAGTCACAGTTCTCTCTGAACTCTGTTAGCCCCACCTGCCTCACAAGACGTCCATTTTGGGGCAAGGAAAGGAAAAGGATTTTGTAAGCTGCCTCGAGTGTCCTTATAAGCATAAGCATAAGCATAAGCATTTCATTGTCATTGTGCACGCACAACGAAATTTACAGCAGCATTCCTCGATGCACACAATTTCAGATTCATGCCCCATCCTCGCTTTCCCCTTCCTCCACCCATCCCTACACAGCCCCAAATACATCAATATGAAGCAGCGGAGTTTAGCATAGCCACAGCTCTAGAGTAGAAGCTGTCTCTAAGCCTCGGTCCTAGTTCTGAGGGCCCTGTATCGTCTGCCAGATGGTAACAGTTTAAAAAGAGAGTGTGCTGGATGAGACGGGTCCCTCAGAATATTTTGGGCTTTATTCAGGCTTCGGGAATTATAGATTTCTTCCAAGGAGGGGAGAGGGCAGCCGATAATCCTTTGTGCAGTAGTGTTCACCCTTTGGAGCGCCTTCCTATTCGCCACTGTGCAACTGGAGAACTATACACAGATGCCAATTGTGTCATGGCCAATTGGTCATGCTGGGAGGGGCTGATGGGAATTGTAGTCCATGAACATCTGGAGAGCCGTAGGTTGCAAACTGTTCTTCCTGCTGTAAGTTCCTACTCTGCTAATCATATGGCCCACTCAGTATCCTTCACATTTTATCACAGTAATTTTTACAACTCTGAAAGGTAGGTCAGTATTATCCCCATATTGCAGACTATTTTATGGGGTGGTTTGCCACTGCCTTCCTTAGACTACACATTACCCCCAGCAAGCTGGGTACTCATTTTATCAACCTTGAAAGGATGGTAGGTTGAGTCAAGATTGAGCCAGCTGCCTCACTGTAAAACTGACTTCGGTCTGGATCGAACTCAGGTTGTGCTCAGACCTTTGACTGCAGCTCACCACAGAGTTTCTATGCATATTTAGCAGAACGTTAATTACTTAGGTGCTGTGTGGTTCCCGGGATGTATGGCCATGTTCTAGCAGCGTTCTCTCCTGACGTTTCGCCTGCATCTGTGGCTGGCATCTTCAGAGGATCCTCTGAGGTAGCCCTCTGGCTGCTTGTGGAAAAAAAAAATACTGCTAACAACCATACAACCAGAGCTCCCACAACCTAATGATCGGCCGTGAAAGCCCTCGACAATACATTAATTGCTTACTTTTGAGTAACGTGTAGGCTCAGCTTGGCAAGACACACAGCTGAGATGCAGTGTAAGCTTTCCAGCCTCCAACTGATTCTTATGTTCCTCCCACGAAAAGCCATTCCTGATCTCATTCAGGAATGAAGCCAAGGCGATATACAGCCCAAAAGCCAACAAAGTTCTGGGCTGTATCTAGTGTCTAGATCGAGGGATGTAATGGTACCTCTCTATTCTACACTGGTTAGACCTCACCTGGAATATGGTGTCCAGTTCTGGGCACCGCAATTCAAGAAGGGTATTGACAAGCTGGAACAAGTCCAGAGGAGGGCAATCAAAATGGTCAAAGGTCTGGAATTCCTGCCCTATGAAGAGAGCTTTAGGGAGCTGGGTCAGAGGTGGGATCCAGCAGGTTCTCACAGGTTCCTGAGAGTGGGTTACTAATTATTTGTGTGTGCCGAGAGGGGGTCACTAATGGGTGATTTTGCCCCGTGGTTTTTGCCTTAGTTATGCTCCTCCTCTCAGCAGCAGCGCACAGAACTTGAAGCAGTCTAGCGGGAGGTGCACCGGCATGCGTGGCAGCCTGCGCCTGCGTGCATTCGTTTCCCGCCCAAGGACCGGCGCAGCGGCTGCGTCCTTGCCACCGCCCCGCCCAGGAATGCCCCGCCCCCGGAATGCCCGGCCACGCCCCCGTCGTGCCCCGCACAGCCCCATGGGCGCTACGCCACAGTTTGAATCCCACCACCGTGGGAACCTGTTACTAAAAATTTTGGATCCCACCACTGGTCACATGCCCATCAAAGGGGAAAGGAAGCTGCACAGAATGAGTTACGGCTGTGTAAGACCTGTCTTCTTCGCTAGCATGTAGTGGGCAAAAGGTGCGATGCTGTTGTATTCCCCTGAGCCACAAATGCTGCAGCCAGTCCGGCAGAGCAGAAGTTTGGGAAATATAAGCATTTTTTTCCCCAGAAACACAGATCCAGGGAACTCTGGATTTGTGGTGGCAAAATGCTTTTCTGTTTGGGCTCTAGGAAGCTGGTGGTTAATTTCTGTAATGAGAGGAGGCAGAACTGAAACTAGTGTGGATGAAGTCCAATGGGTTGGGGGACTAGAGATAGGGATGGCAGTAGGGATGGCGTAGGGATGAATTGGGGATCCCCAGAATTACACCTCCTCTCCAAAGTGACTGCGAAGAAGAAGAAGAAGAAGAGGAGGAGGAGGAGGAGGAGGAGGAGGAGGAGGAGGAGGAGGAGGAGGAGGAGGAAGAGGAGGAGGAGGAAGAAGAAGAAGAAGAAGAAGAAGAAGAAGAAGAAGAAGAAGAAGAAGAAGAAGAAGAAGAAGAAGAAGAAGAAGAAGAAGAAGAAGAAGAAGAAGAAGAAGAAGAAGAAGAAAAGTTTGGATTTATATCCCCCCTTATATCCTTGAGACTCAAGAAGGGGAGGAGTTTGAATTTAGATTCCGCTTTTCTCAAACTAAGGAGTCTCAAGGAGGCTTGCACACTCCTTCCCTTCCTCTCCCCACAACAGACACCTGTTGAGGCAGGCGGGGCTGAGAGAGTTCTGAGAGAACTGTGACTAGCCCCAGGTCACCCAGAAGGCTTCATGTGCAGGAGTGGGGAAACAAATCTGGCTGACCAGATAAAAGTCTGCCGCTCAGGTGGAGGAGTGGGGAATCGAACCTGGTTTTCCAGATCAGAGTCCACCTGCTCCTGACCATTGCACCGTGCTGGCTTGGAGGATTGAGTTTGTGGCCCTGCACCCCACTGAGGCCCCTGCCCTCCCCAGGCTACACTTCCAAATCTCTAGGAGTTTCCCAACTGGAGGTGGTAACCTTAACCCCCCCCCCCACTCCATGCCCTGCTAGTGTAACCCCCATGCTCAGAATGGGTTGACCCAGAAAGGGGCGGAGACTCAAAGCAGCAGAAGGCTGCAGAGCTCATGTAGTTTGGAGGAGACGAGGCTACCAGACTGGGACCTTGATTTGAATAAGCCCTGAACACCTTGTTAAGGTAACTGCAATGTTGTTGGGAACTAGTGGGAAGGGAGTTGTTTGTTTTTGCTATGGTGTAAATGTTGGAGTTTATTGTCTCAGGGTTTCTTTTTGTGGTTGTAATGGGTGAGAGTTCTCCTGGAAACCTTCATCATGTTGAATCCTGTTCACCAAGCCCTTGGAGTCTTCAGGAGCCAACCCACTTGCAGGAAGAATTGGACTTGGCAATATCAGAAGACTGTAAATATAAGGACTTGAAAATGCAACCTGAACAGGACCTTGAAGTGTGATGTTAAATGTTGATGTTATATGTTATTTGTTAAGAGAAGTAAACCATTTTGTTGTTTTTAAAATTTGTTGTTGCAAACTCATTCCAAGTTCTGCCCCACAGAACCCACAGGTAGAGGTTACACTAGCAGCCAGGAGGGACTTGAAAATGCTAACTAGAGGGCCAGTCAGTCTGAGACCTCAACTCAACCGAGGGCTGAAATTTAAACAAAATTTAAAGTTGGAAGCGTTTGATAAGTTTTGCCATTTGTTTTCCTGAACATGACATGTTGTCATTTTTTTGAACTTTGGGATTAGGGCCTTCAAAAGCTGGAAGTAGCCCTGGCCTCTCTGGATCTCCGGTGGAGCCTGGTCTGGAATCCATCATCTGGAATCACTCTAGCACAGTGGTGGCGAACCTATGGCATGAGTGCCAGAAGTGGCACTTAGGGCCCTCTCTGTGGCCACGTGCAAACAGAGTCGCCCCTCCACCCCCACACATTTAGACTGGCCTAAGCCGCTGGGATCGATTATTAGCATTAAACCTAAGACCTAGTTTTGGGGAAGCAGTGTAGGTAACCCTGTTAAGCACTGTTAAACCTAAGGTGACCAGATGGTCACAGCAAGCAGGGCCAGGTGGGTGGCTGCATCTTGGCGATGTGCACAGCCGCCAGAAGCACTGCCTTCTGAGAGCTCCCATTTCCGCCCTGTCACAGGAAGCGGGGCCCCCCAAAGGCGTGCCCCTGCTTGTGCGTGGGGAGGCTGCCGCCTGCCTTGCGCCCAGAAGGCAATGCAGCAGCCTTCAAAACCGGGACACTTGAAAAAACCCACGGGACGCGGGACAAGTTGTTTCAAGGCGGGACTGTCCCACCAAAAGCGGGACGTCTGGTCAGCCTAGTTAAACCCCACTGATTTTCATGCAAATAATTAAAGCATGATCCTTTACCTGAGAGTAAGATCGGTTGCTGGCAATGGGGCTTGCTTCTGAGTAAACCCTCCTAGGGTCATGATTCACCCATTGGAAGAATTGCACAGTTGCTTCAAAGCCAAGCCACCGATTACCACCAAGCTTAATCCCGAGTAACATGCGCCTCAGAGCCAACTGTTTTTCCTAAACTAAAACCTCAGTATTCTGGTTAAATTGCCGTGTTGGCACTTTGCGATAAATAAGTGGGTTTTGGGTTGCAATTTGGGCCCTCGGTCTCGAAAAGGTTCGCTGTCACTGCTCTAGCAGCTTTGGTTTTCCAGTGGGGCATGCTCAGGGGCATTCTTGTCATGGTGAATCCTGCCTCGTTTAGGCCCGCCCTCTGACCTGACCCTCCCTCACCTCCCCTGCTGCCTCTTCTAGCTGGCACCGAGTTCACTTGGGTGGACTTCAGCGAGCGCAGAGGGACGGGAGGGGTCCGGTCATGTGTCCGTTTCAGCTGACCCGCAAAGTGAATCGCCTCCTTTGTTTGCCCCGGCATTGTTTATGTCCCAGACAAAAGGCCTGTTTATCATTTCTGGGGACACAGAAAAGTCCAGCAGAGAAAGAAAGGAAACTCTGTGCTGTTCAAGCCCGGTCCCTGCGAGGCCGCGTTGTTTTGTTTTCTTGGCTTTTAACGCTGGGTTTTTGTTTCCACTGCAATGTTGACGCAAGGGCCGAGGGCAGGGAGAGTCTTGCCGGCAGCCTCCTTGCCATTTTGCGCCAGTCGGAAGGAACGCTGCCCTCGCAGGCTGCTGGGCAGGAAAAGAAACTGCTGCTGCGATATTAGACGGCTTGTGGTTTTTCAGAGTTTTTTGCGGGGAAACCGCATACAAGCCGGTGCACCCAAAGTGAGGACAGACGCATTTGTTTGTTTTAAATCCAGGTTCCTAAGGAAAGGGGGGTTCACGGGAGCATTGTTTCAGAAGATTGCTGTGGAGGATCTGCAGTAGGAAAGCTAGATTCGAGTCCAGGACACCTTAGAGAACCACAAGGTTTTGGGGGCTATGAACTTTCGAGAGTTGGGGGGGGGGTCACAAACTTTCGAAGGCCCATACTCTGAAAATCTCATTGGTCCCTAAGGAGCTCTTAGGTCTCATTGGTCCCTAAGGTGAGAGCCAGCGTGGTGTAGTGGTTAAGAGCAGGTGCGCTCTAATCTAGAGAACTGGGTTTGATTCCCTGCTCTGCCACCTGATCTGTGGAGGCTTATCTGGTGAACCAGATGCAGAGGTGGGATCCAGCAGGTTCTCACAGGTTCCCGAGAGTAGGTTACTAATTGATTTGTGATTGTGCCGAGAGGGAGTTACTAATTGAGTGATTTTGCCGGCCGTGATTTTTTTTTGCGCAGATTCGCCCACTCCTCTCTCCAGCGATAGGCGGCGCAGTCTGGCAGCAGGAGGTGCACCGGCGATCGCGTGGCAACCTCGCCTCGCGTGCGTGCGTCAAGTTTCCCGCTTATAAAGGGGGGACTGGCGCAGCCGAGCTGTGTCCTTGCCACAGCTACCAGCAATACCCGCGCTTAGAATGCCTGTGCAAACGCGCTACGTGGCGTGCCGCACCCAGCTTCCATTGCTCTGCCTACGCCACAGTTGGAATCCCACCACCATGGGAACCTGTTACTAAAAATTTTGGATCCCACCACTGACCAGGCTGCTGACACTTAATATCTATGAAGATGGCAGAGCAGCCTTTGTGCCTAGTTTTATAAATCTTTATCATGCCCCCCTCACTTTTTTCCGTAAACCGAAAAGTGCCAGACTTTTTAGATTTTCCTAATGGCAAAGCTGTTCGAAGAAGAAGAGGAGGAGTAGGAGTATTGGTAGTTTGAATTTATATCCCACTTTTCTCTCCTGTAAGGAGACTCAAAGTGACTTACAAGCTCCTTTCACCTTCCCTCCTCTACCACAACCTTGGACACACTTGTGAGGAAGGTGGGGGCTAGAGAGAGTTCTGAGAAAACTGTATTGTGGACCTAGCCCAAGGTCACCCAGCAGGAATGAAGGAGTCTTGAACACATCTGGTTCACCAGATCGCCTCTACCACTCCAGGTGGAGGAGTGGGGGGATCAAACCCGGTTTTCCAGATTAGAATCCACCTGCTCTTAACCACCACACCACGCCGGCTCTCTTAATTGTCTTGGCTGCCCTCTTGTGCACTTTCCCCAGCTCTGCAGCATCCTTTTTGAGAAACAGTATATTCCAAATGAGGCTGCATCAAAGGCGTTACTTATAGTGGACATTTTATTTTCAATACCTTTCTTGATAGACCTCATTATTTACTGCTGTGGCCCCTGGAAGTTGGTCCCCTTCCAACTCTATGGCGAAGGTCAGCATGGGCTAAAAACAGCGGGTGTGAAAAGCGGTGTGAATATTATTGAACACTTGCTGTGAAATGGTTTAAAGGGTGTAAAAGGTATTGTCCCGAAGAGCTTTCCGCCTGGCGGAATACGGCTGGGGAAGTACTGTCTGGTTTCGGGCTGTATGGCCGCATTTGTTAGCAGCATTCTCTCCTGGCGTTTTAGCCTGCATCACTGTGGCTGTGGCATCTTCAGAGAGTCCTCTGACAGATGCCAGCCAATCAACATGGCATCACGGCATCTTCGCATGCTGACCATACAACTCCATAAACTCCCCACAACGCAGGGTAATAAATAAGTTTCACAGCTGTTTTTTCACACCGTTTTCACACCGCTGTTTTTTGCCCATGTGAAATCCACATATGATTCTAACCCCAAGGTTAAATTCCCTCAGTGTCCACAGTTCAGACCTGAGTGGTTTAAAACCAGTGTTTTTTGTTCTAAAGTTTATCTATCACCTTACACTTAACCAGTGTTAAACTTTATTTGTCACGTGATTGCCTGTGTGTGTTATTTGCCATCAAGTTGTTTCCAACTTATGGCAACCCTATACATTAATGACCTCCAAAAGCTCTTATCATGAACAATCATACTGGGGCCTTCCTCTTCTCCCGCTGCCTTCAACTTTTCCGGGCACTCTTGCCTTTTCCAGTGACTCGGCCAATCAAAGTTTGGCAGCCTCTGTTTGGTCATTTTAGCTTCCAGGGAGAATTCAGACTTGATTTGATCTAGAATTCGTTTGTTTGTTTGTTTGTTTGTTTGTTTGTTTGTTTGTTTGTTTGTTTGTTTGTTTGTTTGTTTGTTTGTATGTATGTATGTATGTATGTATGTATGTATGTATGTATGTATGTGGGCTTGTTTGTTTGTTTGTTTGTTTGTTTGTTGGGTTTAATAAACTGCCCACCCCCGAAGGGCTCTGGGCAGTTTACAATTTAGGGATAAAAACAGCATAGAACTTTAAAACAACACAAACCTGAGGGCTAAAACAAATCAGTTGGCAAACTTAACCTGTACTTCCAGAGGCGGCCCCTTCTGCAGCCATTATTTTGGCATGGTCCCATAGTATCCATAAAATTCTCCTCCAACACTGTCAGGTTTTTTTTTTTTTTCTATTCAATGTTAAGCAGCCGCGCCATATAGTAATATAAGGAAAACTCTCAGAGGTGGGATCAAGCAGAGTTCTCCCAGGTTCCCGAGTAAGGTTACTCATTGTACGTATTATGTGTGTGTGCGAGAGGGTTTCTAATGGGTGATTTTGCCATGTGATTTTTTGCCTTGAATTCGCCCCTCCCTCTCAGCAGTAAGCGGCGCAGAACTTGGAACTGAACGAATTAGCGCAGGAGGTGCACCGATGCGTGGCAGCCTCGCCTCTCTTTGTTGCATTCGTTTCCGCTTGAGGACGAACGCGACACCAGATGCTGACTTTCATCATGCCACAGCCCAGAATGCCGGCAATGCCCTTTGAGATACCCGGCCCAGCCCGTTCAGTTGCCTCCCCAGCCCACCACTGGTGCCTTCCATACCAGCTTGAATCCACCACACCATGGGAATCTGATGCACTAAAAGTTTTGGATCCCCACCCACTGCCAGGAATAACTGTGGCACAAAATCATAACTTGGTTCTGCCGCGGTTACATCCCTTAAATTTAAGAACACTTTTTTCTGAAGCTCGCTTTATGGCTGAGATCTTTCCCAATCTCAATAACCTGCTTAGCTTCTGATTGATTTCTTGGTTCCAGCCTCCCTTTTGGATGATGATGGAGCCAAGGAATAGAAAATCTGTAACAACTTCAATTTCTTCATTATTGCCCTCACCCAATTTAGACAAATCCTTTTGGAGTGCATCTTTCAAATCTAAGCTTCGGTTTATGCCTCCCACCTAAGACAATTTAGTAACATCTGAAAAGTTGGAATACTGAATGGCTCATTCCCAATAATTTATGAACAAACTGAATACCATCAACTCCAATAATCAGTCATTGTGGGACCCCACACCTGCTCCCCTTCATGGCAAGCACGGCCCATTTATTTCTACTCTCGCCTTCCTGTATGACCAATTTTTATAAGAGAACCTGTCTCCTTATCTTACCACTGCTAAGCTTATTCTGGAATCTTTGCTAAAGTACCGAATCAAAAGTATTTTGGAAGCCCAAGCTGTCTTGAGTGCCGAAACATAAAATGGTTGGAAGATAAAAAATGTTTTTTGAGGTTGCAATATGCAATATTCCTCTTATCCCGTGGGACTTCCTGGTTCTGAACTTGATATTCTTAAGTGGCCACTTACTATTCCCACTGTCTATTCAGCCACTACCCCTCTAACCACTGTCCAGAAATGCAAGAGACAAACACACTGCTGCTCAGGAGCAGCAGCAGCAGCAGCAGGCCATTGCTTTCACATCCTGCATGTGAGCTCCCAAAGGCACCTGGTGGGCCACTGCGAGTAGCAGAGTGCTGGACTAGATGGACTCTGGTCTGATCCAGCAGGCTAGTTCTTATGTTCTTACACAGTTCATTGATCAGACTTCTCCGAGGGCATTATCCTTGGATTGCAAAAACTGAAATTTTAACTGGTGGAGTTAGCCTGTGGTTCTCTTTTATCTGAAGCAGCACTACAGGTAGATGTAAGTGTAACCCCACTGTTAAGAATGGGATGACCCAGAAAGGGGTGGAGATTGCAAAAAGCGGAAGGCTGCAGAACTCATGAAGCTGGAGGAAGCAAGACTACTGGGCTGGGACCTTGAGAGATTATTATCAGCTCTTCACACCTTGTTTAGGGTAGCTGCAATCAGTGGTGGGATCCAAAATTTTTAGTAACAGGTTCCCATGGTGGTGGGATTCAAACTGTAGTGTAGCACCAATGGGGCTGGTGAGGACATTTTGACGAAGAGGCGTGGCAGACATTTCCTGGGGCGAGGGCTGTGGCAAGGGCGCGAAAAGCAGCTGTGATCATGGTAGGAAGCCGAGGTACCTGCAGAAGCGCCAGAGCTGCCAGCCATGATGCACCTCCTGCTGAACTGCTTCAAAGGTTGCTGCGGCTAAACTTTTGGGGGGGGGGGGGGCATAACTAAGGCAAAAATCACGTGGCAAAATCACCCATTAGTAACTCCCTCTCGGCACACACAAATAATTAGTAACCTACTCTCGGGAACCTGTGAGAACCTGCTGGATCCCACCTCTGGCTGCAGTGTTGGGAACTAGTGGGAAGGGAAATGTTTATTTTTATTTTTTTGCTGTAAACGTTAGAATCTATTGTTTCAGGGCTTTGTGTGTATAATTGGTGAGAGTTCTTTTGGAGACCTTCATCCTCTCGAATCCAGTACGACAAGCACCGTGAACCACCCATTTGTAGGAAGAAATGGACTTGGTATTTTCGGACTATAATTAGAGGGACGTGAAATGAAACTTAAACAAGTCCTTGAACTGTTATGTTAAATCTTAATACTTGATGAGTGTTTTATGTCAAGGAAAAGTAAACAGTTTTGTTTAAAAATTTAGTTGTTGCAAACTCCTTCCAAGTTCTGCCCCACCGAACCCATAAGCAGAGGTTACATAAGCAGGTTTATCTGCAAACTACTTCGCAAATTATTTTGCAGTAGGCATCCGTGTGGAAGTCAGAAGTTTGATCTCTGGGATAAGAGAGATGCGCGCGTCTTCCCTCCACACCGATGCTGAGGATTTTGCAGCCTCACCTCAGCTCCAACGCTCTACACATGCAAATTCCTCCCAAGTGTCATACCCAATCTTGTCTGGAGGCCTGTGACTCTCTGCCCTTGTCACTTCTGGTGAAAATGTTCTGAGGAGGAGGAATCCAGGATGACGTCCAGCAATCACCATCAGCTCCACGCGGTAGATGTTCCGTAGGTAATCTTGCAAGCAGTGCACGATCCTTTAAAAATACCTCGACATCCTTTGCGTTTCGGAGGAAGGGAGGGGACCTAGTTCATGAACCTATAATTGCCTACTCTCTCTGGCTTTTAAAACAATCAGAAGAAGACTGTTGTGTTAACAGAGTAACTTGGCAAGCCTAGAGTTTTGAAGAGTTGCAATTACCACTTGGACTTGCTAAATAAAAGACTCTATTATAGTGCACAGAGAAAGAATTTTGCAGCGCAGTCTTGCAATTGAGTTCTGAAAAAACAACTACACCTCATACGTTTTTAGTAGTCAGTCTTCCACAGTACCTATGTCAGTGACGGCGAACCTTTTCGAGACCGAGTGCCCAAACTGCAACCCGAAACCCACTTATTTATAGCAAAGTGCCAACACGGCAATTTAACCTGAATACTGAGGTTTTAGTTAAGAAAAAAAATGGTTTGAAACCACTGAGGGTGTGCGTTACCGGGGAGTAAGCTTGGTGGTACGGTTGTTGAAGCTTTGCTTTGAAGCAACCATGCAACTCTTAGAGCGAGATTGGATCCGCGACTCTGGGAGGGTTTACTCAGAAGCAAGCCCCATTGCCAGCAAGCGAGGCTTATTCCCAGGTAAAGGATCGTAGCTTTGGATTTCTTAGCATGAAAATCAGTGGGGTTTAACAGGCGGCTTAACAGGGTTACCTACACTGCTTCCCCAAAACTAGGTGTTAGGTTTAATGCTAATAATCAAGCCCAGCGGCCCAGGCCAGCCTAGATGTGGGGGGGGGGGCGATTCCCCCCCACATGATGAACTCTGTGCGTGCTCACAGAGAGGGCTCTGAGTGCCACCTCTGGCCATAGGTTCACCATCACTGACCTATGACCTATGTGGACGGCTGACTGGCAATCTTTAAAAAAATCATATCCCAGTTTGGAAAAGTTTCCCTGCCTAACCACCCATGGGAAATTCCAATTTGCTACAGGTGACCAGACACATAACCTTACAAGCCTGTTCGAGCAGTTTCTTTTTTCCCCTTGTCTCATATTTCCATAAAATTCACAGACCTCTTTGCCTCCAACAGTAGCATGTTTTTTAAAAAAAACAGGACAAATACTGGAAGAGTTAGTCATGACAAATGGCCTTTAGACAACCCCCCCACCCACCCGCCCAACAGAATGGAGTCAGCCAAGCCTGATGAGGTTATGACTGAATCCACCCAGAACACCCTCTGCTAGCTTAATTTTACTTGCCCCTTTCTCACTGTAAGCACATCCAGTTACATACAACAGAGTGCAGAGAGGCTGTTGTTCGCGGTGTTTGCATGGCAGCTGAATAGACTGTGAACAGTGGGAAGGGGTGGTTGTCATGCAAACAAGGTGATATTTTTTGATTGAAGTACCTTGCAGCAAAACGACTTGGACCCATGCATAGCTAGTCTGGCAAGGGGAGAAGAAAGGTACCCACCCCACTGAGGCTCTCCCTGTTTTCCCCTGCAGCTCTTGCCGCTGGAATTTTTTCACTGGCTGAAAAAATAATCAGAAGTAGGCATACCCTGTTTCCCCGAATATAAGACATCCCCGGAAAATAAGACGTAGTCGAGGTTTTGCTGAAGTGCGAAATATAAGGCATCCCCCAAAAGTAGCAAAGTTTTTGTTTGGAAGCATGCCTGACGAACAGAATACAGAAATATAAGACATCCCTGAAAATGAGACATGGCGCATCTTTGGGAGCAAAATTAATATAAAACACTGTATCTTATATTAGGGAAACCGCAGTGGTATCACTATAGCCAGGAGTGGGATCCAGCAGAGTCTCACCGGAGTTCGAGAGTGGAGTTACTAATTATTTGTATTGTGCCGAGGGGGGGTTACTAATTAGGGTCAGCTTTTCGGGTTAGGAAATTCCATTAGGTCCCCAAAATCGCATAAAGATCCTGTTGAACTTCACTATGTGGCTCAGTTAGTGAGAAGATTGGCAGGATCATTCTCCCTGTTGGGCTGTTTAAAACATGTTTTGAAATCATGGTAAAAGTTCGCTTGTTTGAGAAAGTATCCTTCTTTTGATTCTCGAGAGCAAATTAAGTATTTGAAAGAAATTATTAAGTATTTGACAAAGAACTGAGTCAGTTAGAGGAGAAGTAGTTGTTTTCTGTTGGCAGCAGGCGATAGGACTTGCTATAATGAATTTAAATTATGGACAGAAAGATACCAGCTGGAAATTAGGAACTTTTTTTTTACAGTAAGACTTTTTTACAGTAACAGAGAAATTATTAATGCCCCGCCCCCGGAATGCCCGGCCACGCCCCCATCGTGCCCCACCCAGCCTCATTGGCGCTACACCACTGTTTGAATCCCACCACCTTGGGAACCCGTTACTAAAATTTTTGGATCCCATCACTGACCAAATCCCTTCGGGTGTAGTGTAGAGCCAGCGTGTTGTAGTAGTTAAGAGCAGGTGCATTCTAATCTGGAGAACCAGGTTTGATTCCCCACTCTGCCACTTGAACTGTGGAGGCTTATCTGGTGAACCAGATCAGCTTGTGCACCCCAACACACGCCAGCTGGGCTCTTTCAGGAACATGAGGCTGAGAATCATGTCAGGCGCCCAGGATCCTATTTGTATCGTGCGTGGTGTGCATTTTGATTCTAAGCCAGCAAGTGCTTGTAGAGCAGTGATGGCGAACCTTTTTAAGACCGAGTGCCCAAATTGCTACCCAAAACCCACTTATTTATCGCGAAGTGCCAACACGGCAATTTAACCTGAATACTGAGGTTTCAGTTTAGAAAACGGTTGGCTCAGTGCGTTGTCGGGGAGTAAGCTTGGTGGTAGTCGGTGGCTTTGCTTTGAAGCAACCGTTCAACTCTTCCAACGGGTGAATCACGACCCTAGGAGGGTTTACTCAGAAGCAAGCCCCATTGCCAGCACCTGCGCTTACTCCCAGGTAAAAGATCGCGCTTTAGTTCTTCACATGAAAATCAGTGGGGTTTAACAGCGCTTAACAGGGTTACCTATACTGCTTCCCCAAAACTAGGTCTTAGGTTTAATGCTAATAATCGAGCCCAGTGGCCCAGGCCAGCCTAGATGTGTGAGGGGGTGGGAGCTACTGTCTTTGCACGTGCCCACAGAGAGGGCTCTGAGTGCCACCTCCGGCACCCGTGCCATGGGTTCGCCACCACTGTTGTAGAGGGAAGTGCTGGACTGGGAGCTAAGAGTCAGGGCGCCGGCAGTTCTGATGCAGGCTGTAGGCTGCCTGCTGAGGAACGGGAATGAAATCCAATTCTGTTCTCATCTTTTCCCCCAGACTTTCTCCACGCACCTCCTCCTTGGGCCCGAGGGCAGGTAACTTAGCACCGCTATTTGCCCCCCAGCCGGATTCCCCTCCTTCGGCGACGAAGGCAGCCCCAGGACCTTTCTCGCTGGTCCTCGGTATTACTTTAATACGGAGAGATTACGAGGCAAGCTTTGAAAGGGTGGGAGATCATGTGGATTTGCTAACAGGCTGGGGACTAAATGGGAAGAGGCCAGTAGGGAGGATGAGGGATTGGAGTGAAAGGGGATAAAGGCAGGAGAACAGATGGCCCGCACACCAGGATCCTCGGGGAGGTGAGGCGAGGCCTTTTGTGGAGGCCGTCCTGGCTGTTCTCCTGGCCGCGTGGAATTTATGGCCAGCATCCCGAGATGGCATCGAGTCTTTTCAGCTGACATTCCGTGGCTAAGGGGGCATGGCGCACTCCGCCGACTGCGAAGGAGGCTCTGAATTAAAGGACAAAGAATTATCGGGGAAAGCTGCCCACTGGAGAGCAGGATGAGGCCATTTTACAGCCCCATAAGAGCAGAAAAAGAACAGGGGGGGGGTGGCCCATGAGCTTTTTCCAAAGCAACAAAATGTAGACTGTTCCCACAAAATAGCGTGTGAAGCCCCCTCTCAAAGGGGATACGGAGCCTTCGGATACTTTTAAAACCGTAATATTAATTAACATGCTACCTCGAACCATAGCAGGGTTAAAATAGATTTATTTGTTTATATAAATATTATAATGTGTGCTCAATAAAATTTAAAATATCAAACAGAATTTTTTCCCCCCAGCAGTCGGACGTATCGCGTGCTTCTGCTATTCATACTCATCCTGCAAAGAGAAAAGTTGTTTGTTTTTCAAAACTGTATTACCACGAACCCTGCGACCAGTCTGATGAGAACCCACACTTCCAGCAAATATCCTAGTTGCCGTGGTGGCGAACCTTCGGCACTCCGGATGTTATGGACTACAATTCCCATCAGCCCCTTCCAGCATGGCCAATTGTGAAAATAAAGAAAACTTGGACCCAACAGGCTACAATAATGACTTCAAAAATTAGTTCTCCCACTGGAGGAGCAATTTGCTTATAAGTAACCAAAATAATTCTATAGTTTTACAAACAGTAACAAAATGTTTTGGAAAAATTGTTTACATTCTCCCATTGGAGTAATATATATATATATATACACAAGTTAGAACGGCACGGCAATATAATCTAAATACAATGATAACAGCTAGCCAGAATCCAGGTAATTAACTGGCCTCGTTAAACTTCACGGCTGTTAAGGCAGGTCAGAGTTTTTCAATGTACAATTTACAATGTATTTTCATTGTATAATCAGGGAGGACAACGCTCTGCAATTAGTTTGTTCTTATGCCTCTCGAAATGTCCAATTGGCCAGGCTGGCAGGGGCTGATGGGAATTGTGGTCCACAACATCTGGAGTGCCAAAGGTTCACCACCACCTTTCCCATGGATAAGGTGACCAGATTTTTACTATTGATAAGCGGGGCAGCCGCCCGCACGCGCATGAGCATACTGCCTTTCTTGGCTGGCTCCCGATCCGGAAACAGAGGCGCCCAGAAGGCACTGCAGCAGCGGAAGGCGCTCCCTCTGCTGCGCTGCCTTCTGGGGCGCTTCCTGTTTTCCTGATGGGGGCGCCGCCGTGCGATGTGATCCTGTGGCGGTAATGCTTGGCGCTGCGCACTGCCTTCTGTTTCAGGGAGCGCCCCAGAAGGCAGTGCGACGGCTGCTACCGGCTGCAAAGCTTACATTACCCTGTCCGGGACAATGTCAAAGCCAGGGGCCAGCGGACACATTGCGCCGCGTGAGTGTCCTTGAAAATCGAAGCCCGGCCTGGTCACCTTTCCCATGGAGCGGGCCCTGCTGAGTGGGATCATGAACAGGCCGGCTTAGAGTTGGTCTCTTATGCGCTCAGATGTAAAAGCCTCGGAGCTGGTCTTTTAGAAACTTAATGTTCTGTCAGACTTTACAAAGCTCAGAAATCAGAGAATGAACAGTCACAAGCTGCAGAGGAGTGTTGTGCTGGTGAGTGCTTCATCTACTCTGAGATCTAGTGGGTTTTCTGGGTTGTACGGCCGTCTTCCATGTAACCCGGAAACCCCACAACACACTAGTGATTCCAGCCCTGAAAGCCTTCGACAATACATTACTCTCAGATCCTCCTCCTCCTTGACTCTTTCCTCGGTCTTTTTTTCTCCAGCCCCCCTGCCCCGCGCTACCCCCCAGGCAGCTTTAAGTGGAACAGGAGAAAACTGCTTAAAGTGATGGCAGCTGAGAATCCCTTTGCTCCCGATTTTCCTCTGCAAATGTGCCCACCTTTACATTTCCCTTAATAGGACTATGTGGGGCGCAGAGAGATCCCTGCTCAATGTTGTTGTTTTTAGCACCTTCAAGGGGCGGGGAGATTTGTCTTTAAAAGGAGAGGAAGCCTGCGGATGACACAGAAACTACTCTGAAAAGGGCAATGGGCCAGTTAAAATTAAGTCCTTTTACGTGTCATTCAAGTGAGAATTGCAACTTGTGCTTAACCCTTCCAGCTGCGATAAATGGCACATGTTTTTAAAACACTGGTCCTCCACAATTCGATAACAACCCTGGGGACATGTTGGCAACCACAGAGCTGGAACACGAGCCCCACAGGACTGCAGGCCTGGAAATCCTGTATCCACTCCAGGGAGTCAAGGGGACCACAGACGCTCCCCACCTTCTTGACTAGCGTCAAGAGTAAATGTGAGCACCCTCGACAATGGAGTGACACACTTTTTGGGAGTACTGAGGAAATCCATTCAGCATCAGCTGGAAGGCCAACAGCACAGAGACAGTTGTACTGGGGGGAAGAATTAGGACTAATAAAAGGAAACACTTCTTCACGCAACGTGTGATTGGTGTTTGGAATATGCTGCCACAGGAGGTGGTGATGGCCACTAACCTGGATAGCTTTAAAAGGGGCTTGGACAGACTATGGAGGAGAGTCGATCTCTCTGGCTATCAATCGCGATCCTCCTTGATCTGAGGTTGCAAATGCCTTAGCAGACCAGGTGCTCAGGAGCAGCAGCAGCAGCAGCAGAAGGCCATTGCTTTCACCTCCTGCATGTGAGCTCCCAAAGGCACCTGGTGGGCCACTGCAAGGAGCAGAGAGCTGGACTAGATGGACTCTGGTCTGATCCAGCAGGCTCCTTCTTATGTTCTTATGTTCTTACTGCTTGCAAGGCAGTCCCCTGCCCTAGGCAAGAAAACCAAGGCGCTTCGCTTACCTGTGACAATGAGTCTTCAACAGTGCAGCTGAATTGGGGAGAACAATCACAAGAAATGAGCCGGGCTTGTTGTCTGGGATACAGCCTGTTATTTTATCAATTCGGAAACAATCCTATATGTATCCACCTGAGAGTAAACCTCACTTTTGAAGAAACGTACTTAGAAATGTACTGCACAGAGCTGTCCACTGTAAACTAAGGGCAGCCATTCCTTAGGATGGAAGAGGGTCAGCTGCCAAGTCCTGCTGTCTGCGCAGAACTACTGACTTCGCAGGGTCTGCTACATTATACAACAAACCTCCAAGGCCTCCCAGCTATCTGACTTCTTAGGACGCCCTCCCTCCTCATCCAAATATTTACACTATGTTTACAGAAATGTTTACAGAAATGTTGAACCCTGTCTTGACTGACTTCAAACTGGACAGGCTCGGACCTTCTGCCAGTCTGCATCAATGGGTTAAAAACGGCTGACAGAAAATCATTTTCACTCAGGCAAGGAGCCCCTACCCCTGAAGCCGTCGTTGCAGCCTGATTTGTTATGTTCCATTCCCAACAGAAGGAGCTGGGAAGTGACAAACAACAAAGCCAAACAAGACAGCAATAAACACCTGTTTCAATCATGAAACCAATAACACAGTGAAACGACCAGAGAGGGCGAATGCCCGCCTTCCATTCTGCACCCACTGGAGGCCAACAATGATAGCAGGTCAGGCTGGCTGGCTGGCGGAAAAGATCCCTCCGGGCGGAAAAGATCCCTCGGCAGGCCCTGCGGAAATCGTTAAATCCAGAGACCTAGTCTCACTTGGAAGCATTCTGCCAATGTAGGAGCCAGGGCAGAAAAAAGTCACAGCCACAAAAAAAAGTAAGCGGATATCCTTTGGGCCAGGGACCTCACATCGACGAGCGGAGAGAGACCTCACGGGCAGAGGTGGGATCCAACCAGTTCTCACCACTTCTCTAGAAGTGGCTACTAATTTTCACGAGTGCCGAGGAAGGGGCTACTCACGGCAACCTCCCTGTAATAGGGACTGGAGGCGTGTCTTGGCGTCTGTTTGAATCCCACCACCATCGGAACCTGTTATTAAAACTTTTGGATCCCACCACTGCTCATGGGGCAATATGGGGAGAGGAGGTTCTTGCCTCTTCAATTGGAAGTACCAACAGAATCAAGTTAACATTCCTGATGAAGGAAGCTTTGGGTTTTGAAAACTCAGACACCCCCCCCCCCCCCAAAAAAAACTTGTTGGTGTCTAAGGTGCTGCAGGACTCAAAACGCAGCTGTTCTACTGCAGACCAACACAGCTAACCCTCTGAAAGTTAATATTCGTAACCTGCCATAGTCCTCTGCAATTCTTAGTTTTAAATAAAGATTCGTGTGTTTATTGTTGATACCTTGAGCCATCTTCACCAGTCTGAGTTTCAATAGTTCTGGGTGGAGTAGAATAAGAGAAGAATTAATAAAAGGAGTTCTGTTCGCACCACAATCATGTATTATGATCAGCAATTAAAAGCATGGTATATTTCTCTACTTCCAGGTATGGAAATTGTGGTAACCCAGCTCAAAATTTGCCACAAAAGTCCCTTTCAGCCTAAAAGAAAATGGTTATATACAGGAGAGGAGGTATTCTTGGCTTACTAATTATGACTAACAACATTGTAAAATATTTCCAAGGGAACAGAAGTACCAGATGAACAATTAGTGTTTCCCAGATACTATTAAAGCATTTTAAATCAAAGTAGACACACACACACACACCCCAGTATGTATGAAGTGAGAGCCAGGCGAAACCACACTCGTTTGTGCTGTTGTTAATGTCAATGTGTAGCTCCAGTGACTAAGTAAAGCCAATTAGTCTTAGTAGATCACAGGCGTAGATCCCCGAGTTTGTTGAGAACGTTCCATGTAATTTCTGGACTGCTTATTGAAATGTAATTGCAGAAAGAAGTTAATCGCCCTCATACTGAAGGTACTGGGGAAGCAAAAGTTGTACAACAAAGAACACAGGCAAGGGAACCATGGAGGGAAATCACTTAATTGAAATATTTATTTGTCAAAATAAACCTATCAATTGTAATCTAGCAGTGAAGGTCTGGATTTTTACACTCCTTATTTTTTTCTCGCTTGGAATAGCATCTAACCCCAAATGTTATGAGATGAACACAAGAAGAGGAGGAAGAGTTGGATTTATATCCCCACTTTCCTTTTAGAGAGACTCAAAGGGGCTTACAATCTCTTTTCCCTTCCCCTCCACAACAAACACCCTGTAAAGTGGGTGGGGCTGAGAGAGCTCCGATGGAACTGTGACTAGCCCAAGGTCACCCAGCCGGCGTGTGTTGGAGTGCACAAGCTAACCTGGTTTACCAGATAAGCCTCTAGAGCTCAAGTGACAGAGCAAGGAGTCGAACCCACTTCTCTAGATTAGAGTGCACCTGCTCTTAACCACTACACCACACTGGCAAATACTGCCCGGGAATGTTTCTGAATCCTTCTAGGTATGCTTCTTTTTAAAAATTAAGCCGTTCCAGCACTTTGAGACAGAAGGTACAGTCTTGTCAGCCACTGGGGTGTGTTTTCTTTCAGTAAGAGAGACCTCGATTGATTTTTATGCAGAGGCGGGATCCAGCAGGTTCTCTAGGTTCGAGGTAGGTCCCACTAGTATTTATTGTGTGCGAGGGGGGGTTACTAGTGGTGATTTTGCCCGTGATTTTGCCTTAGTTAAGCCCCTCCTCTCAGCAGTCGTAGCGCCAGAACTTGAAACGATCTAGCAGGAGGTGCACCAGCGTCGCGTGGCAGCCTCTTCACGTGCATTCGTTTCCGCCCAGGACCGGTAGCAGCTGCCGTCTTACAGCCCGCTTAGCAATGCCCGTCCGGAATGCCCGGCCACGCCCGAAGCGTGCCCCGCAACCCCATTGGCACTCACATACAGGTTTGAATCCACCACCATGGGAACCTGTTACTAACATTTTTGGATCCCACCGTTTTTATGGGCTTATACTTATAATTATACTATTTAATCAGTACTGGCCCCTCCCGGCCTTGGGATCGGGCGCCATATATTATTGCTGCTGCTGTGTTTTAGGTTATAAATTTGTAAATTGTTTTAAATCACCTTTGTTTTTATGTGTACAATGTTTTTTTTAGCCTGCTGTGTTTAATGTTATTATGTACTGTTATTAAAGGCCTGCTGTACACCGCCCAGAGCCCTTTGGGGATGGGTGGTTTAAAATCTAATAAATGAACGAACGAACGAACGAACAAACGAACGAACGAACGAACGAATGAATGAATGCAGTCAAATCATGGCACAGTAGACTGCTTGGTTTGTTGTAGCTGAATAGTCTTACAGAGCAATCCCGTGCAGAGGTGCTCCACTATGAGAGCACCGGTGCAACTCCACATAGGACAGTGGGCTGCTCAGACGGCTTTGGAAACTCCATCAAGACTCTGAATCCCTAATATCACCCTGTTTGTTTCAAAGCCAAGTTAATTTCCGCTGTCGTTACCTCTTCTCCAGTGCAAAAGCGCCCTCTGTCTGAGTGCTGTGGAAATTCAAACGACACATGAGACACGTTTCAAAACGATACCCACCGATTCAATTTAACTTTTTGGAAGTTTAAAAAAAAATGTTGGGACATCATGCAGCCAACGTTTGAGAAGGAAGAATGGAACTTCTAAAGAACAGACTTTGTGCCCAAGTAATTGTGTTGCTCTCTGCCCAGTTATTCACCTAAGACTAACCCCCTGTTGGGACTTACCTGGCATGTTTTCTCTGCTCGCTTGGTGTTCTTTTATCTATGTGAGAAAGAATGATTGTCATAGATTACTCATGTTTGAGATCGTTCTGCGTACAGTCTGAAACGAGGATGCTGCAAACTCATATTTTAGATGGAGGGCACTTCAAGGTCAGAAATATTTGAAGGGATGCCATGTTGAATAGGGAGCAAGCTTGTTTTCTGCTGCTTCAGAGACTAGGGCACGGAGTAATGGATTCAAAGTGCAGGAAAAGAGATTCCATCTAAACATAAGGAAGAACTTCCTGACCGCCAGGGCTGTTCGACAGTAGAATCCACTGTCTTGGAGAGTAGTGCAGTCTCCTTCTTTGGAGGTTTTTAAAGAGAGGCTGGACGAACGTATGTGGGGAGTGCTTTGATTGTGTGTTCTTTATTACAGGGGGTTGGGCTTGATGGCCCTTGGGGTTTCTTTCAACTCTATGATTCTAAGATTCTATGACCAGAAGCGGGGGGGGGGGGGTACTTTAGGAATGTTATCCAGCAGCACAGATACAAGACTGATATCAACATGGGCTTTCCCTCTTGCTGATAAGGATATATCACCCTCTTAATACAGTAACGCAGTGTTTCCCAACCTTTTCGAGGTCAGGATACCCCTGTTGCCACCCTCCAACCTTACCCACTCAGTAGCATTTATTGATCAGTAGCATTTATGGATGAGGCATTGAAGCACCAAAGTTTAGCAAAGCCATTCTGACAAACCTGGCTTTTTCCGTCCCCTTTATCCCATTGCAAGTTTTCCCCCTCCTACTTTCCCAAGAAGTTGTGAAAAACAGTCCCCTGAGCTGAGGTATCCCAAGGTTGGCGGCAGATAGTAAGAGAAAGCCACCCGTCCTCCTGCCCCCACGAGATAACGGATGCAACTCTGTTTCTCATGGGACCAGGATGTCAGGGGAAGCCTAGTTATCTACAAAGTCTGCAAAGCCATAAAGTAGAGATCAAGGAAAGAATGTCCCACATGGCAGTGGTAATATATAGCAGGTTGCTTACATATATCTTTTAGCAGCATTGATTCGTAGCTTTAAGCAGTTACATGAAGGTAAATGCATCTCAATCACGTAGACACAACCCCCCTGACACAGGTGACACATCAGGAAAAACTGTGCTCAGAAGAACCACAGGTTCAAATGCCCATATGTGGCTCCCAAGCCATTGAATATCACTGCATTAATTAAAACAACATACCTTGTCCATGGAGAAGCTCAGACTCTTCATACTAAAAAGAGAAACACAATTTAACTTGCACTTAATAAAAAAAAAAGCTAAAGGGATGTGGAGACGCAAATGAAACTCCCAGATAAGTTAAGAACATATGAGTTTGGGTGCTGTGTGGTTTCCGGGCTGTAGGGCCGTGTTCTAGCAGTATCCTCTCCTGACGTTTCGCCTGCATCTGTGGCTGGCATCTTCAGAGATCTCTGAAGATGCCAGCCACAAATCCCCAAGCAGCATCGGAAATTCTATAGAACTGCAACCAACCGGAAATACAACACAATGATTCGACGTGAAAGCCTTCGGCAATACATTGAACATATGAGTTGTTTAGGGAATTAAATATTTTTCTGATAACTGAACACCAAAACGAAACTGAACTTACAGGGAAGTTAAGTCTTCTCATCGGCAGATTACAAGGTATGCTTCCTCACCTTAGCAGGCAGGGCGGAATTGGAGAAGCACTCCCTATGTCAAAAGCGGCACTCTCGGGCTTTCCCTCGCCTATTTATCAGCATTATAGCCTCTCCACTTACAGGCCTGCAGGGAGAATTCTTTCTGATGTGACTGTGACACTGGAGCTCTTGGAGAGACATAAACTAGGGGGTGGAACCCCTCCTGGATAGTGGAGGTGTTGAGAATCTTGGTTGTGATATTTATATCACCCTTATTATTAAGTGCAGAGTTTGCGCAAATAAAGAGACAGAGGCAGTTGCTTACTGAAAATAAAGTTTACTAACTATAAAAGAAGGGAAGGGTAAACTTGGACGTAAAAATAAGAAAATACCTTTCTAACTGGCTAGTTCCATTAGCCAGCTTTTGCTTGGCTATCACATGACTAATAATCTACTAGAGAGCATGTGCAGAGAGAGAACCAGAGGTGGGATCCAGCAGGTTCTCACCAGTTCCCGAGAGTGGGTTACTAATTATTTGTGTGTGCTTGAGGGGTTACTAGTGGGTCACTTTCCGTTAGAAATTCCATTAGGTCCAAAAATCATAAAGTCCTGTTGTTTCCTATGTGGCTGGTTAGCGAAGGTAGAAAACGGGATAATTCTCCCTGTTGGGCTGTTTTAAAGTTTTAGAATATATGGTAAAGTTCCTTGTTTAAGGAAAGTATCCTCCTTTTGATTTCTAGAAACAAAATTAAGTATTTGAAAGTATTAACTATTTGACAGGCAGTCAATTAGAGGAGAAGTAGTTGTTTCTGTTGGCAGTAGACAATAGGACTTGCTAGAATGAGTTTAAATTACGGACAAAAGATACCAGCTGGAAATTAGGAACTTTTGTTTTACAGTAAGAGTTTTGTGTGAAGAAATTGTAATGCCGCCCTGGAGCATGACCCGCCCGTAGTGCCCTTGGCCCACTGGTGCTACTCCACTGTTTGAATCCCACCACCATGGGAACCTGTTACTAAAATTTTTGGATCCCACCACTGGAGAGAACAAAGAATATATACCCATATCCTACGTGTGCGGACCCTCGTGTATCTCATGCCGGGTCTTATTGACCAATAGGGGTCAATTATCTGGTCACCGACTTCTGACCTCACTAACTAATTAGCATGCACAACATTAACTCCTTCATTACTGGATTGTGTGACTGGCACTTGACAAACCACACCAGGAGGTTTTCACCAAGAATGTGCATATGCCCTGCCCTTGGAGCAAGGAGGAGGCACAGACCCATACAAGCATACTTTCCTCCACTGGTGGGGAACGGTCAAGTCACGACCCAGAGTTCTTTCTACTTCCTGGCCCTGATCGAACCATGCTTAGCCACAACTGTAATCCTAAACAGAGTTAAACCCTTCTAAGTCTGCTGGAGTCAGTGAGCTTAGAAGGATGTAATTCTGCTTAGGACGGCACTGTAAGTCTCGCAGAAAGGAAAGATTTCATCGTGACCAGCTTGTTCCAAGGAGTCCAGTGGAACCTATGCCCCAACTTGAAAGGGCTTAAAATACTGAATAAGCACTATGATGATTTTGTTTTTTGTTTGTTTGTTTGCAGATGATACTAAATTATGAGGGGTAGTACATGCAGTAGAAGATTCAGGTTGGAAAACTGGTCTTAAACAAACAAAATGCAAGTGTGTTGTGGGTTTGATGGGTTTGATGGGAAAGTAAGCAAAGCACGTATTTAAATATTTACCAACATGTCTATTTTTCAAACTTCCCCCGCCTGTTATTTCCCCACATTTCAAAATACTACATCTCTAAGCACAAGGGGCTCATCTTCCATGATCATATTTGACAGATAATTCAACAGTTTGTGGGTTGCCAGTCGGACCGCCTTAACACTTTCTTGATGTGGGAATCAACTGACAAAAATGCTACTCCTGTGCCTTTTCCGTGCTCTTTCCTACTCTGTTCCACATAGCTGGTGTTGACAAAAGGGCTTAATGGGGAATATCTAATCATGTCTGTTATGTCTTATTCCTGAACACCCAGCTGGGCGAGTGGGCAGATAATGGCTTCCCACGGTGGGAGGCATGCGTTCCAGTCCAGCATCTGACTCTCGTTTTGCTGCTGGCCAGCCGGTTGCTAGGCAAAATAATAAACTTCATCTTCTGGCCAGGATCTCACGTGTATAAGTGAACCTATGCCTCCTGTTTGCCAAATGGATGCCTTTCCCCAGTGAGCTGTGTGCATGGTGTGAGGCAATGTGCCCTTGTTGAAGGTATTTTCTGCAAAGCAAAATTACCAAAGAAAGAGACGTGTGGAAACTAGAAGGCAAACAACATTCCCTGTTGTTGTGCCAGGGTCTGCAATCCCTTTGCCAAGCAAAAGGTTGGAGCTTTTGAGTCCTGTTCTGGCCAGAATCTAAACTCCTTCAATGGAGGATTTAGGTAGGCGATGGTTTGTTGCCCACCTGTAGCACAAATGGCGTGACTGAGGGGCAAGAGGTGGGATCAGCAGATTCTCACCCGGTTCGAGGTGGGTTGCACTAATTATTTGTGTGTGCTGAGAGGGGGTTACTAATTGGGTCCGCTTTTCTGCCTCCACCCCCTCGCCTCCCCAAGAGGCATCCTGCCTTTGAACGTGAAGGTTCCATATAGCAATCGCGACTAATAATGTAACTCCCTGAACTGGGTTAATCCCTTCCAAGGTACTGCAATTCATTGATTCTCAGCCTTTAAATTACCTTTTATCTCACTAGTATCTATCAAAGAACCTGTGTGTTTCACCATTCTTGATTGTTCAGATGTATGGTAGGGATTTAGAGGCATTTTTCTATAATGTATGATGATGGTTAAAATATTACAGTGCAAAATTTTTTTTGGGGGGAGTGGTGGTGGGGTGGCTGCTTACATGGGGTGGGGGGGCATCCAACTCAGGTTTTGCCCAGGGCTGAGCCTAGGTACGCCTCTGCCCCCTTTGCTGAGGGGGGCTGGCGAGGGAACCTGTTACTAAAATTTTTGGATCCCACCACTAGACGGGAGTGTGAGGATACTGTGGCTGGATCCCCCCTATGTATTTCCCCTTAAAAGAAGGAACTGAGCTACAGGCAGGCGCTCAAACTCACATTTGTGAAGATCTTTGGAGTCCAGTTAACTTCAGAACTCTTGCTGCTAGTCTCCTTGGGAGTAAAGGGTTCAAGTACTTTCTCCTCCCTGTCTTCTGGTGTTCTGCATTTGGATGGTGGCATGATCCCAGGGGGTCACAGTTGCATCGATGGGAAACCAGTGGCTATGTTGGCAGCTGCCAGTCACAGGACTGTTGTCAGCATGCTGCTCCATGATTGGACTGTTAGCCGGGTCACTGGTGTGATTGCTGTGTGGTCACAGCTTTCTTCAAGGGGTGTTTCGGTTATTTCCCTCTTGTGGATTGGCTATGGCCGTGGTGGCGAACCTTTGGCACTCCAGATGTTATGGACTACAATTCCCATCAGCCCCTGCCAGCAATTGCCAATTGGCCATGCTGGCAGGGACTGTCAGGTATAGTCCTGCTATCTAAGGTGTAAAAGAACAACAAACTATCGGGATGCTAGCTAGCATTCCATCAAGGGTCTTAGGATGCAGCTTTTCATCACAACCTAGTTTAGCTGGCTTGGGGCTTGCCTAGAGCAATGAAGGAATAAGAGGGGAAGTCCTCCTATGGATTAAAAACTGGTTGAGAAACAGGAAGCAAAGAGTGGGTGTAAATGGGAAATTCTCACAATGGAGAGATGTAAGGAGTGGTGTCCCCCAAGGATCCGTTTTGGGACCAGTGCTCTTTAACCTATTCATAAATGACCTGGAAGTAGAAATTGGAGTAAGCATTTGGTGGCCAAGTTTGCAGATGATACCAAATTATATAGTGTGGTGAGAACTGCAAAGGATTGCGAAGAGCTCCAAGCAGACCTTGATAAATTAGGTGAGTGGGCTAAGAAATGGCAAATGCAGTTCAATGTGGCAAAATGTAAAGTGATGCACATAGGGGCAAAAAATCCAAACTTCACATACACGCTACAGGGGTCAGTGCTATCAGTCACAGACCAGGAAGAGTTAGGCGTCTTAGTTGATAGTTCATAGAATGTCAGCTCAATGCGTAACAGCTGTGAAAAGGCAAACTCTATGTTGAGGGATAATTAGGAAGGGGTGAGAATAAAACTGCAAAGATTGTCATGCCCTTATATAAAGCTTGATGAGATTAGGCTTGGAGTACTGTGTTCAGTTCTGAGGTAAGCCCCATCTCAAAAAAAGGCTATTGAAGAGATAGAGAAAAAGTGCAGAGAAGAGACAGCGAGGATGATTGAGGACTGGAGAACCTTCCTTATGAGGAGAGGCTGCAGCGTTTGGGACTCTTTAGCTTGGAGGAGGCGTCTGAGGGATATAGGTGAAGTCTATAAAATTATGCATGGGGTAAAAATGTTGGCAAAGAGAGAGAGGAATTTTCCTCCTCTTTTCTCCCTATCACCTAGGAACAAGAGGGCATTCATTTAGAAATGGGAAAGGTAGGACTGTGGGAAACACTTCTTCGCACTTAGTGTGATTGGTGTTTGGAATATGCTGCCACAGGAGGGTGGTGGCCACTAACCTGGATAGCTTTAAAAGGGGCTTGGACAGATTTATGGAGGAGAAGTGGGTTATGGCTACCAATCTTGATCCTCTTAGTCTGAGATTGCAAATGCCTTAACAGTCCAGGTGCTTGGGAGCAACAGCCGCAGAAGGCCATTGCGTTCACATCCTGCATGTGAGCTCCCAAAGGCACCTGGTGGGCCACTGCGAGTAGCAGAAAGCTGGACTAGATGGACTCTGGTCTGATCCAGCTGGCTTGTTCTTATGTTCTTATGTTCTTATGTTCTAGAGCTCACCGATTACAACGTTCCAGATACCAAATGGCATCAGAAAGATCATACCCCACCCCAGTCACATTATACTCACCCAGAAATTGGTGACATTCAAGTAATTTGATATCTCACCCGAAAGTCTCTCAATCTCGCTTTGAAAATAAAGCAGAATATGTTCATATTCTTTACTTTAAAGTTAGAAATTACTCTTTACCTTGCGAATTATGTTAGCAATAATGGTTAATAAGTTAAAAAAAATACTTAAATAAATACATCACTTGTCCACTAGAGTTCAAGGTTTTTCACTTTATCATTTAATCGTTTCTATTTCAACTTATTCTTGATGAGAAAAAGAAATACTAAGGCACTTCATATGTAACAGCTGAACTCATACACAGTCTATATTATTACAAATCAGTTCTGTAGTTCTGGGCTATAGGAAACTTTCCGGCACGCATGTTTAAAAGAAAATTGTAATACACCATGCCTTACTTTTCATATTCTTCCTTCTTTAGTGCCCAGTCTAAGAAGAAAGAAAAAGATTGAAACGATAAATATTTAGGACGCTGAATACATACAGATATATCAAATGAAGCAAGCAAATACTTTCCCCAAGATATCTGTGTGTGTCAAGTGCCCTCAAGCCGACTTGTGGTGACCCGGGTTGGGTTTTTCAAGACAAGTGATTAAACAGAGGTGATTTGCTGTATCCCCTTCCCAAGATAAGCTACCTCTTTTTTTAAAAAACCTTATATTTATTACATCGTTATCTTGCCCATCCTCCAAGAATGTCAGGCTGATTTACATCATTCTCTTCTCCTCATCTTTTCCTTAACACCAGCTTGTGAGGTAAAAACTGAGAGGCAGAGAGTATGGCTCATTCTGCACATGCAGAATAATGCACTTTCAAACTGCTTTCAATGCTCTTTGAAGCTGTGCGGAATGGCAAAATTCCCTTGCAAACAGTTGTGAAAGTGGTTTGAAAACGCATTATTTTGCATGTGCGGAAGGGGCCATATGCGTCTGGCACAAGGATACCCAGTGAACTCCATGGCCTAGTAAGGATTTGAACCTCCATGGACCACTAAACCACATAGGTTACTAATTATTTATACACATGAATTAACACGTACCTTTTGTTTTATAGCGCAGCCTTGAGTTCTAATTTTAGAAAGAACAAGAATCCTATTAGTCTCATACAGAAAGTCCTACAGATTACTAGCGTAAATTTTGCTGCTAGGCTCCGATGAAACCAGCTGCCTCTGCTGCTAAAACATGGGTGCGGAGCAATATCCTAAGCAGAGTTGCACTTTTCTAAACCCACTGACTTCAATAGCCCTAGAAGGGCAAAACTCAGCATAGGCAGAGGTGGGATCCAGCAGGTTCTCACCAGTTCCCGAGAGTGGGTTACTAATTATTTGTGTGTGCCGAGAGGGGGTTACTAATTGGGTCCGCTTCTCCGTCTCCACACCCTCGCCTCCCCGAGAGGCATCCTGCCTTTGAACGTGAAGGTTCCATATAGCAATTGCGACTAATAATGTAACTCCCTGAACTGGGTTAATCCCTTCCAGGTACTGCAATTCATTGATTCTCAGCCTTTCGTACCTTTTATCTCACCAGTCTCTATCAAAGAACCTGTGTGTTTCACCATTGCTGTGTTCAGATGTGTGAGTTGGGGCATTTTCTATAATGTGATGATGATTTAGAAATGACCTGGTGCAAAAAGAATGTTTGGGGTCGTGGTGGGGTGGCTGCCCATGGGGGGGGGGCATCCAACTCAGGTCTTGCCCAGGGCTCAGGTTTGCCTAGGTACGCCTCTGCCCCCTTTGCTGAGGGGGGGCTGGCGAGGGAACCTCTTACTAAAATTTTTGGATCCCACCACTGAGCATAGGATGGCATGTTTGAAAACAGATAAGGAGGGTTTACAGTACAGATCGGAGCCCCCAACCTTTCCGACCCTGTGGGCATATTTGGAATTCTGACAAGGCAGGGTGGGCCAGCAACTAAATGGCTTCCACAGGAAATGGAACCAGCTACAAAATTATTGTCGCAGCTTGAATGCAGTGTGCTAAACACAGCGTGTCCTTGTGCTGTGGTGGCAGCTACGGCCAAAGCAACATTGTAAAAAAATATGCACAGCCAATCAAACCTCCAATAATCAATCAGAAGCCTTGCTGGGCAAAAACCCTTCTCAGTCCCACTCACCTCCTAAAAACACTTGGTGGGTGCCAGAAAAGGAGTTAAATATATTAAGAGTGTTGACTACAAAACACAATAACAGAGTGACGGAGGAATGACAATTCGCACACCAATTCAGGAGATGGTAACTACGAAGATGACAAGAAGGAATCCAGATGTGCTCCTGTTTTGAAGGATTCTTTCGTAAGCAGGTGCCACATAGGCAGAAATGCTGTTCTAATCTGATCTCCTATGAAGATGAGTATAATTGCTACAATATATAACAAAGAACCGTCACCATGGCACCCTTTGGTGTGTGGGTTCCTTAGGGGGTGATCCTCTCCCCAATGTTTTATGATTCTACCCAGATACAGGTGGGTGTCTTCAATGTTATATGGCACAGGTTCTGGCAGGGGATGATAGGAACTGTAGTCCATGACATCTGGAGGGCCACGAGTTTGACACCTATGTATAACATGGCATCGCCCAGTTAGCCCAGAGTTCTGGCTGAGTTCACACCCAGCTGCATCTGTTAATGGAGGAAGAGAAGAGGGTTGCCACATTTGCAGAGCTGACGCTGTGCTCAGTCTTTTCAGGAACTCTCCCATGCAGAGGCGTTTTGGGGGGAAATGGCACCCGGGGATAATACCTTCTGGGGAAAGGGGCTTGGGCAGAAAAGGGGCTTGGACAGATTTATGGAGGAGAAGTCGATCTATGGCTACCAATCTTGATCCTCCTTGATCTGAGGTTGCAAATGCCTTAGCAGACCAGGTGCTCAGGAGCAGCAGCAGCAGAGGGCCCTTGCTTTCACATCCTGCAGGTGAGCTCCCAAAGGCACCTGGTGGGCCACTGCGAGTAGCGGAGTGCTGGACTAGATGGACTCTGGTCTGATCCAGCTGGCTTGTTCTTATGTTCTTATGTTCTTCTCCAGGTGCATCCCCGCCCCCGGGGCTGGGGAAGCCTTAGGGGCGGCTCGAAAGAGCACCGCAGCAGCAGGCTGGCTTCTGGGCTGGCCTGCTGCCCCAGCGCCCGTCCAAACTGCCCCCTGCCTCCCTGCAGGCCGCCTCCTGTCTCTAGACAGGTCAGGCTTTTTCAAGCATCAAATGAGCAAATTTTTGCAGCTCCCTTTCATAACTGGTTATAAGGAAGAAATGTTAAATTGTGCATCAAAAATAAAAGGTTAGCATTATTCAATGATGAGGAAATGTTTCAAACTGCAGCTGTTTTAAAGAGAACTCTACATGGTTCTTTAGTATAATTTTTAAAAATTATAAATAATCTACCCCGTTTCCCCTAATATAAGACATTGTGGAGCTTGATGGACAAATGATTGTACTAGGGAGACTGGCCGCTAATGCCCCCCCTCTTATAACATCAGTGGACCCTGCCGTCCCCCTCCTCTTAGGGGGTTTAGCCGCGAGACGCCATCTGCTGCGTTGTGTAATTGGTATGCTGCGTTTTAAAAGGGGACTTGTTTTAAAATGTGCAAAGTTGTAATTTTAAGTATTTTTGCTTGTTTGTTGATTTTATTTATACTCTGCCTGTATATTCTATGTTTACCGCCCTGAGCCCTTCGGGGGAGGGCGGTATACAAACATCATCATCATCATCATCATCATCATCATCATCATCATCATTGGCACGCTGGGCGCCATCCCAAAAACACTAGGGCAGCACTTGAAACATCTTCGAATTGACAAAATTAACATCTGTCAAATTCAGAAGGCAGCCCTGCTGGGATCCGCACGAATGCTACACCGATACATTACAACTTCCTAGGCTTCTGGGTGAGGCTCAAATTGTAATGAAGGCCAACAACCAGCTAAAGATCTGGCAGCTGTGAAATCTACAACAATAATAATAATAATACTATTAGTGTTCAGCCAGAGCTTATTATTATATGCTAGTCATAAGGTGAAGCACTGGTAGACAAACATAGGCTGGTAACTGGTTGTGGTGGGTTTTCTGGGCTGTGTGGCTGTGGTCTGGTAGATCTTGTTCCTAACGTTTCATCTGCATCTGTGGCCAGCACAGTGTGTAACAGACTTCTCTCTGTGATACACCTCTGAGGATGCCAGCCACAGATGCAGGCAAAACGTTAGGAACAAGATCTACCAGACCACGGCCACACAGCCCAGAAAGCCCACCACAACCAGTTGAATCTGGCCATGAAAGCCTCTGACAATACATAGGTTGGTAATCCTGATCTTTGACACAGAGCCTCCCTCCTGGGGAAAAAACGGCGTGATGCGGACAACAGAGATATAGGCAAGCTGTAAGCCAGCCAAAGAACTTTATACAGAACATTAGAAATGTACCGCATTTTTAAGCTTCCTATTCTCTGTCCTCAAAGCATCAATTTCCTGGACCTATATGAAAAATGGGAAAAAGTATTAATGATTGTTTCTGTCCAATCCAATCCAAAAACCTTTATTAGGCATAAACCAGAAGTACCATACATTCCAAATACAAAAACAGGATCATTGTTACATATCATGTAGAACAGGGGTCTCCAAACTTTTTAAACAGGGGGCCAGTTCACTGTCCCTCAGACTGTTGGAGGGCCGGACTTAAAAAAACTATGAACAAATTCCTATGCACACTGCACATATTTTATTTTGAAGTAAAAAAACAAAACGGGAACAAATGCAATATATTAAACTAAAGAACAAGTAAAGTTAAATTAACAAGCTTAGCAAGTATTTCGAAATTAGGAACTATGGGCCCTGCTTTTTTTAAAAAAACAATGAGATGAGGTCAATGCTCCAGGGTTCCATGAGCTATCCCTGCCTGAGTCATCTTTCAAAGTGATGCAAATTAATTGCCTCCACTTGAGTCTAAGATCACTACAGGTTGGAGATTTCAAGTCTTTCATTCTGGAAAAAGTCTGTTCACTGAACATGAAATTATATAAAGATGGTTGCCATTTTGAGTGCATGGTTCCTGAGATTAGGATATGTCTCAGAGGGGAGAGATGCATAGAAATTAGGAGGGGAGAGATGCATAGAAATTAGTTAGACACGCGCCCCACATCAACAGCCGTTGGGGCCGGTTCCTCCTCTCCCTCGAGCCCCCGCTGCACATGAATGGAGCCAGTGCTGCCATGCCCCGCGGGCCGGATAAATGTCTTCAGGGGGCCTGATCTGGCCCGCGGGCCATAGTTTGGGGACCCCAGATGTAGAACATGGATTAAAAATGTAGCAACTGCTTCAGAAATTTCGACATGAGGGCTGTTCAATAGCTTAGACATTTTTAGTTTGTCTGAGAGAAACATAAATTCTAGAGGTAGTAAAGCTCCCAGATCAGTTCTAATATCATTATACCTCGAACAGTAAAGCAGGATATGAGGGATTGAGTCCATAGCGTTGGGACAGTACCGACAGCAATGCTCACTTTGTGGGATGTTAAGGAAACGACCTTGAAGATAGACAGAGGGGAATGAGTTGCACCTTCCTCTGGTCATGACCCATCTGCACTTATAATTAACAAGCTGTTCTAAGTATACAGCAGGGCTAGATTTCGGGGCGGGGGGTGATCCCAAAGTATAGAGGGGAACAGGAGCTTTGTGCAGCACTCAGGAGAGATTGGTATTCCTGGTCGCACAGTCTGATCTTTAGATGATGGTAGATTTCCGTGGCGGTCAGCATATGAATATTGTTTCTGTCAAAGGAGTAGCTTCAAGAAGCTGAGCTCAGCTATGAACAGGTTGCCAGGCTTTTAAAGGCTTTAATTAGCGCTCTTTACTTTAACCCTGCAGTTAGGGACTTTCACACACTCTCCCAGTAAGCTGTGGCTCCTTCACTGCTCAAGCTGTCATGTGACACACTGGTGCACACGGCCAAGTCAGTCATCTTTTTAAATTGCTAGTTAGACAGGTATATAGCAGTGCATTACTTCTCGTTCAGCATCACTGCTTCATTTGGTTCTTGCCAAATTTCCCAAAGTATTAATCTTTCCCGAGCACTAATTTTACTGTGTCCTTAAAATAAAAGAAGAAGAAGAAGAAGAAGAAGAAGAAGAAGAAGAAGAAGAAGAAGAAGAAGAAGAAGAAGAAGAAGAAGAAGAAGAAGAAGAAGAAGAAGAAGAAGAAGAAGAAGCGGCGGCGGAGGAGGAGGAGGAGGAGGAGTTTGGATTTATATCCCCCCTTTCTCTCCTGCAGGAGACTCAAAGGGGCTGACAATCTCCTTGCCCTTCCCCTCTCACAACAAACACCCTGTGAGGTAGGTGGGGCTGAGAGAGCTCGGAGAAGCTGTGACTAGCCCAAGGTCACCCAGCTGGCGTGTGTGGGAGTGTACAGGCTAATCTGAATTCCCCAGATAAGCCTCCACAGCTCAGGTGGCAGAGCTGGGAATCAAACCCCTGTTCCTCCAGATTAGATACACGAGCTCTTAACCTCCTACGCCACTGCTGCTCAAAGCAACTTCATACGTGAATCTGCCACGTTTCTGCTTAGGTAGCCCCAGTGGTTCACTTCTAGCCAGAATTAATTAGGCACAAAGCTGTGGAATGTTAGCGTTTCAAAAAACATGAAGGTTATGTTTATAGCTCTTGTCAGATCTTGGAAGCTGAGCAGGGTTGGCCCTGGCAAGTATTTGGATGGGAGACCTCCAAGGAATACCTGGGTCATGTAGCAGAGGCAGACAAACCATCTCTGAATGTTTCTTGCCTTTGAAAACCCCACCAGTGGTTGCCATAAGTTAGTTGTGACTTAACAGCACCCCCCCCACCCCAATATTTACCTAATTGCAAAGAGCCACAGTTTGCTCATTCCGCACATGCAGAATAATGAACTTTCAAACTGCTTCCAGTGCTCTTTGAAGCTGTGTGGAATGGCAAGATCCACTTGCAAACAGTTGTGAAAGTGGTTTGAAAATGCATTATTTTGCATGTGCGGAAGGGGCCCCTATGGATCCAATTAAGAAACAGGCCCCTCTGGGCCACAGTGACAACATTCCTAGTAGGGCCTAAATTGTAAAGTGAACTTTAGCAGTAGCTGCTCTCCCTTTAGGGAAAGAGCCCTCCCCCTGAAGAAAGTAAACAGAAGTGATCAGGTTATCCAGACTGCATGAGCAGCATGAAGATCCATTTCATGGATTACTTACAGATTGGCTGCTGTCCAAAAAGGTGCAGATTTCATGTACTAGCCTCTTCCTTTGATCTTTGTTTTTTCTTACAAATGAAAAAAAGAAATATTTCCTTATTTTTGAATGGACTTTTAATTTTTAGGGAAATAGATTTTTTTTTAAAAAAAAAATAGATTTTAATAGTTAATCATATAGGAATACTTACAGAATCTGGAGATAGGCTTCGTTTTTCACCAGCACCTGCTCAACATTTTCTGTAATGATACACGGACAGATGGTAAAGTTTCAGGGTTGTAAACAAGCAGTTAAGGACAAAAGTCAGGGAAGGGACATTACGGCACAGTTCCAGTATGGCTACACTGCACCAGACACTGAAGAACTTCCAAGCCTTGATGTTGTGTAACCCCCATGCTCAGAATGGGTTGACCCAGAAAGGGGTGGAGACTCAAAGCAGCAAGAGGCTGCAGAGCTCATGTAGTTTGGAGGAGACAAGGTTACCAGACTCGGACCTTGATTGGTATAAGCCCTTAACACCTTGTTAAGGGTTTTTATGTTTGTAATGTTTGTATAAGCCCTTAACACCTTGTTAAGGTAACTGCAATGTTGTTGGGAACTACTGGGAAGGTAGTTGTTTATTTTTGCTATGTTGTAAATGTTGGAGTTTATTGTTTCAGGGTTTTTTTAATGTTTGTAATGGGTGAGAGTTCTCCTGGAAACCTTCATCATGTTGAATCCTGTTCACCAAGCCCTTGGAGTGTTCAGGAGCCAACCCACTTGCAAAGAAGAATTGGACTTGGCAGTATCAGTAGACTGTAACTAGAAGGACTTGAAAATGCAACCTGAACAGGACCTTGAAGTGTGATGTTAAATGTTGATGTTACATGTTAAGAAAGTAAACCATTAAAAAAAAATTTGTTGTTGCAAACTCATTCCAAGTTCTGCCCCACAGAACCCACAGATAGAGGTTACAGTTGCAGTATACAAGCCTTTATACAGAACAGACCTTTCCCAAAATCACCATCTGCAGGAAAGCTTGGACGCTGTAAACGAGTACATATATTTTGACCACAAGAGATAGTTCAGTGGTTCTCAACCTTCCTAATGCCGCGACCCTTCAATACAGTTGTGGTGATCCCCAACCCTAACACTTATCTATTGTGCAGATGGAGAACACTGATGCAGAGAGTCTTAGGCGACCCCTGTGAAAGGGTCGTTCGACCCCCAAAAGGATCCCGACCCCCAGGTTGAGAACCCGCTGAGATAGTTGAAGGTTGCAAACCTCCAAGTGGAACCCGGAGCTCTGCCGGAATTACCATTTATCTCCCAGTTGGAGAAAAAGGCTGCTTTTGGAGGTGGACTCTGTGGAATTATACTCGACTGAGCTTGCTAACCACCACCCCATAGCCCCTATCCTCCCTTGGCTCCACCCCTAAAATAATCAGGAATTTCCCACCCTGTAGTTGGCAACCCTGTGGAGGATGACCTGTTTTTAAGCACGAGCAATAACAGCCAAATATCTTCACTGTCTGAGACAGCATACTTCTGTCAATGAACAGTTTCTCTGTATGTATGTATGTATGTATGTATGTATGTATGTATGTATGTATGTACTTATTTACTTATTTACTTATTTATTAGATTTCTATACCGCCCGATCCCCGAAGGGCTCCGGGCGGTGTACAACATAAAATTCATACAATATTGAATAGAGGAGCACATCATACGGCACAGTAAACAATAACATAAGCCCCATCCAATTAATAATCAATAAAACTTTCTAAAACTTCATATAAAACAGCGGTTAATAATTAAATAAATAAGAGGTGTCCAGAAAAACCCACATTTAAAACCTTCCCCAAAAAGGAGGAACGGCGGGCCCCTCAATATGAGGGTTACCCCTCATATTGTAAACAGCGCAAGAGCAGAGAGCAGAGAGGGGGCACCACAAATATACCATGTGGTACAAATATACCCTGTGGTACAGTCTCGCCAGATTGGGATTACGCTTGGTATCTCATCCCTAAAGCATTCCATGTACACAACAAAGTAGCACATTTCCAGGTTTCCATGTACAGGCTATTCAAACAACTGGTTCCCTGCCTGCAGCATAGAGAGATGGCTGAGTGTTGAACTGCCTGACATACTGAAGATCCATGAATGGAGTACCACTGGGGGGGAGGGCATGAAACTAGTTCCTCCCTTTCCTTCTACCTGAACTCAAATGCTTCCTATACCTGCCATGTGCCTCACTGGGGTAAACATACAGGTTGTTGACATTTCTTTCAAAAGAGGAAATATGAGCTCCAGGAGGCATTTGCACAACATGTTTTTTGGGGGGAGGGAGCTAGGAGCTCCGAGAAGCTGTGACTAGCCCAAGGTCACCCAGCTGGCGTGTGTGGGAGTGCACAGGCTAATCTGAATTCCCCAGAGAAGCCTCCACAGCTCAGGCGGCAGAGCGGGGAATCAAACCCGGTTCCTCCAGATTAGAGACACGAGCTCTTAACCTCCTGCGCCACTGCTGCTCACTCGCTCGCCTGCCCACCTGCTGTTTTGTCCTGTGCTCAGACGGTGTTGATATTCACCATATTTAAAAAATCATATTAAATATATTTGAATGAGTCCTTCTTACCCTGCTTCTCAAGTAACGGCATTTTAAAACCAACACCTGGAACCAGAAATAAACATGACTTTAATCATTATTTCTTTCGTGCACGTGGTTCCCCCGCCACCACCAGTTCCTCTTTTTTTAGTAGCAGAAATGCCGACAGACAGTCACAGATCAGCAGACGCCAAGCCACTTGCAATAGGCTAGGAAATGTCAAAAAATCCTATTGCACAGAGGTGGAAAGTGATTAACGGGACTAAGGAAGAAAGCCCCCAATCCAATTAATCTGAGTAATGGGCAGGGGCAGTGCCTCTTTGCCCAAGAAGATGCCAGAGGGGGTGTGCCAGAGGCGTAGCTACCATGGGGACATCCGGGGACAAGTGCCCCGGGCGCCACCTTGTGGTGGGCGCAAAAATTGCAGGTTCGTTAGTGGCTTTTTCTATTTTTCAGGGTTTTTCCCATTTTGTGGCCTGCAGGGGGCGCAGTTTTTAGGCTAGCAGCACCAAACTTTCAGACTATTGTCAGGTGACTCTCCTGATGATACCAGCCAAGTTTGGTGCAGTTTGGTTCAGGGGGTCCAAAGCTATGGACCCCCAAAATGGGTGACCCCATACTCCATTATTTCCAATGGGAGCTAATAGTAAACGGGGCTACCATTTTGAGGGTCCATAACTTTGGATCCCCTGAATCAAACTTCACTAAACCTAGGTGGTATCATGAGGATAGTCTCCTGCTGATACCACCCAGGTTTAATTACCCAGTTTAATTCAGAGGTCCAAAGATATGAACTAAAGGTGCTCCATCCTCCATTGTTTTCCAATGGGGAGCTAATGGTAGATGGGGCTACCCTTTTTTGAGGGTCCATAACTTTTGGGCTTCCTGAACCAGTGACTTCACTAAACCTGGGTGGTTTAAATCAGGAGAGTCTTACGAAGATAGCCTAAAAGTTTGGTATTGTTAGCTTAAACATTACTCCCCTGACAGGCACCCTCAATTTTTTTCTCAGGTTCTCTCTTTAAATCCACCTCCTTTAGAGAAGATTTAAAGGGAGAATCTGGGCTCCCTAAATTAAAAAAAACATTAAAAGTATTGTTGAAGGCTTTCCAAAAAACCAGATTCAACTGGTAGTTGTGAGTTTTACAGGCTGTGGTGTGGTAGATCTGGTTACTAACATTTCACCTGCAACTGTGACAGCATCTTCAGAAGTGTATCACAGAGAGAAGTGTGTTGCCAGAGAAGGCTGGACACGAGGTAGTATAATGGGCTTCTGTCTGTGATACACCTCTGAAAATACCAATACAGATGCAGGTGAAACATTAGGAACAAGATACACCAGCCCACGGCCACACAGCCCAGAAAAGCCACAATAACCAACATTGAAAAGGATGCTGTTTTGGGATGGGGAATCTACCCTGAAACAGCATCACTTTCAATGTTGTTTAAACTAGGGAGGTGAGTATCCCCTTAAGGTGGATTTAAAAGGAGAATCTGGGCTCTGTAGTTTAAACAACATTAAAAGTGATAACTGTTTCAGGGTGGATTCCCCGCCTTCAAAAAATAGCATCACTTTCAATGTTGTTTAAACTAGGGAGCCCTGGGTGTGTTCAGATTTGTGTGTTGGGCCATGTTCTATAATGCAATGGTGACTTTGAGATGAACTGGTGCAAAAATGTTGTTTGGTCGTGGTGAGGGAGGGATGCTGCCCAAATGGGGGGGGGGCGCAAAACTCAGATTTTGCCCCGGGCTCCATTTACCCTAGCTACACCCCTGGGGTGTGCACAGTTATGCCCCCAGGCAAGATCACTCTTGTGCTTTCTGCTAATTACTTAATTAATTAGAAGAAGGAGAAGGAGAAGGAGTGGGGGAGGGGATGCATCAGCTGCCTTGTGGTCTTGATAAGCACCCCCAAGTGATTTTCTCCAAGGGACGTGATCTCTGCCTCTCAACGCTCATTCCAGGAGAACTCCTGGCCCCAGCTGGAGGTTGGCAACACTAACCTCGGGGCTTTAGTGGGGCTGAGGCGGTGTGTGGTGGGGGAAGGGCCTGCAAGAAAGTTAGAACAAAGACTTTTCTCTCCCATGAACAGGGTGTGAGCTGGGAGGGGGGGGGGCGAGCAAAACCAAGCGGGGGGAGGAGGGGGGAGTGGTCTTGTGCCGCCCGAAAGTCTCAGCAGCTGGAAAGGTAGCATCTACCTATTCCAACGAAATAGATCAATAAAGCTCTCTTTTCTGCGCGTCCCAGCCATTTCTGTGGTCCAAGTGACAGCTCCAGGCGTCTGCAACCTACGGCTCTCCAGATGCTCATGGACTACCAATCCCATCAGCCCCTGCCAGCATGTCCAAGTTGGCAGGGCTGATGGGAACTGTAGTCCATGGACACCTGGAGAGCCGCGGGTTGCAGACCCCTGAATGAGGCTGCGACTGGATCCTTGCAGACACCCACCCCCCCCCCCCCCCCCCGGGGAAAGAGGGAGAGGAGGGGGGGCTGCACTGCCGTGTAGGAAAGTTGCGCGCGCACCCTCCCTACAATAGACCGAAAGTTGGAGGAAATGAATAATAATAGTAACTATATAGCATATATATCCCCGCCCCCACCCGGCTCTCGACGCCTCTTTCCCCGCCTTCCCGAGGCAGAACCTCGTTATGGCCGTTGGGGGAGGAGCTAATGGAGCGGCTCTGGAGGCCCCGCCCCCTGAAGACCCCCCCCTCACGCTGACTCACCCCCCCTGGAGAAATCATGCTCCGCCCATCCTGCTTTTAAAAATATATAAAATAAACATTTGTTGTTATTTTAAAAAGTTGCCCCCTCAGCCTTTTAGTATTTTCGCTTATCTTTATTTGTCGCCCCCCCCTTCACTGAGGCTCCTTGTGAATCAGTTGCATTGGGATAAGGTGGGGTGGCCAACCTATGGCGCTCCAGATGTTCATGGACTACAATACCCATCAGCCCCTGCCAGCATGGCCAATTAACTACAATTCCCATCAGCCCCTGGCAACATGGCCAATTAACTACAATTCCCATCAGCCCCTGCCAGCATGGCCAATTAACTACAATTCCCACCAGCCCCTGCCAGCACGGCCAATTAACTACAATTCCCATCAGCCCCTGCCGGCATGGCCAATTAACTACAATTCCCATCAGCCCCTGCCAGCACGGCCAATTAACTACAATTCCCATCAGCCCCTGGCAACATGGCCAATTAACTACAATTCCCATCAGCCCCTGCCAGCATGGCCAATTAACTACAATTCCCATCAGCCCCTGCCAACTACAATTCCCATCAGCCCCTGGCAACATGGCCAATTAACTACAATTCCCATCAGCCCCTGGCAACATGGCCAATTGGCCATGCTGGCAGGGGCTGATGGGGATTGTAGTCCATGAACATCTGGAGTGCCATAGGTTGGCCACCCTGTCCTGCAACCCCCCCCCCCCATAAGACCTGGACTGCAGATACATCTGGACCGAGTCCTAAACTGGACAAGAAAGCATTATGGCAGCAGAAACAAAATATTTGCCTTCCCTCCCTGGGACAGTAGCAGGACGAGGCTCTGCTTTGTTTCTTCCTTGAACTTCATACACTTTCATTTTTAAAAAATGAGCAGGAAAGGATTTTCCCACCAGTCCTGGAAGGCTACTTCCTTAAGTAGGAGCAGGATTTGTGTGTCTTTGTGATGATTACCATCCATTCCCATCTGGGTGCTCCCACAAACCTGCACGACAGGGTTGTTGTAAGGATAAAATGAAAGTGTGGGATCAGCGTAGATGGGCCTGAACTCCTTGGTGGGCTAAAAAAATGCCCGCAGAAGATGACGGGCTGTACATCCAACAAATAAATAATCAGCATGAGAAAACGGGGAAAGAACAAAACCTGCTCCAAAGAGCTGACGTGATAAAAAATTTCTGCCGCTCATGTGGAGGAGTGGGGAATCAAACCCTGTTCTCCAGATTAGAATTCACTGCTCTTAGCCACTACTTGAGTTGAATATATATATATAGATAGATACACGATATATACAGAGGTGGGATCCAGCAGGTTCTCACCAGTTCCCGAGAGTGGGTTACTCATTATTTGTGTGTGCCGAGAGGGGGTTACTAATTGGGTCTGCTTTTCCGTTAGAAATTCCATTAGGTCCAAAAATCATAAAGTCCTGTTGTTTCCTATGTGGCTGGTTAGCGAAGGTAGAAAATGTGATAATTCTCCCTGTTGAGCTGTTTTAAAAACATGTTTTAGACATATGGTAAAGTTCCTTGTTTAAGGAAAGTATATTTCTTTTGATTTCTAGAAACAAAATTAAGTATTTGAAAGTATTAAGTATTTGACAGGCAGTCAATTAGAGGAGAAGTAGTTGTTTCTGTTAGCAATACACGATAGGACTTGCTATAATGAGTTTAAATTATGGACAGAAAGATGCCAGCTGGAAATTAGGAACTTTTTTTTTCCAGTAAGAGTTTTTTACAGTAACAGAGAAATTATTAATGCCCTGCCCCTGGAATGCCCCGCCCCATTGGCGCTACGCCACTGTTTGAATCCCACCACCGTGGGAACCTGTTACTAAAGTTTTTGGATCCCACCACTGCCTACTTCTAGTAAATATGAACTTGTTATTACCTCTCAGTACAAGTTGTGGTTAACATGTCTTGTGAGCTTTTCCAGCTCACAGGTGCATCTTAGTTTTCCGTTTTAGATATATATTCTAGATAAGCTAGCTTCTGCGGTTAATGTTTTCTGCACAACCCATTCTTTGCCCGTTTGACCTCTCAACATTTGTCTATTTAGCTTTTTCTATAAGGCAAGCAAGGAAGTAAAATACAATTGACCTTTAACACATTAGGTTATAGGGATACATATAAATCCATATTTCATGCTTAAATGATATACATACATAGATACTGAAAAAGCTACATACTAAACTATAGGACTACATATAAACCCATATTTCATTCCCAATGATATATATTGAAAAAGCAATATTTCGTTATTTATCACAGAAAGTATCCTTCTTTTGATTTCTAGAAACAAAATTAAGTATTTGAAAGTATTAAGTATTTGACAGGCAGTCAATTAGAGGAGAAGTAGTTGTTTCTGATGGCAGTAGACGATAGGACTTGCTATAATGAGTTTAAATTATGGACAGAAAGATACCAGCTGGAAATTAGGAACTTTTTTTTTACAATAAGAGTTTTTTACAGTAACAGATAAATTATTAATGCCCTGCCCCCAGAATGCCCGGCCACGCCCCCGTCGTGCCCCGTCCAGCCCCATTGGCGCTACGCCACTGTTTGAATCCCACCACCAAGAGAACCTGTTACTGAAAGTTTTGGATCCCACCACTGGATATATAACAATATATATTATTTTAAACTGACAGCGTTTCACCAGTCAAAGGCAGGGAAAATACAAACTGAGCATTTGAAAAAAAGGCAGACAGAGACATCTGTTCTTCCTCAACAAGAGGTCAGGTTATATCATGATAGCTTCATATTAGAATTGTCTCGGATAATCATGGGAAGTGGAGCCATCTCACTGTAAGTATCTCTCAGTGTAGACAGACCGCAATTCAAGTACAATTAATAGGTTACGTTGGCAGCAGAATGGCATGTTCTGATCACAGCCATGCATGTACAAGATCGACATGGATCTAGTAGGGCTGCCAAGCGCTGAGGCTCATGGGATTGGTCCTGGTGAGGTAATGGGTAGGGTCCAGTAATGTCATATAATGGGACCTAATGCTCGGCATTGTACTATGTGGTGTTTGTGTGAATGCGTGTGGTCACAGGGATTTGAACATTCACGCCATTGCACATGGGTGCCAAACGCAAAATGTTGTGGTTCAGTAGCAAATATCTGGTTCCTTCCGCATATGCAGATTGTCATGCCCCCACAGAGGCTTTTGTAATTTCCGCATTAAGCTTTAGTTTCCCCATAGTTAGCATGGTTTTAGTTCATTGTTAAGTCTTCTAAGGGAGACATTTCCCAATAGGCAGTTTCCTTCCTTTACTCAGCAATCCCCTGTTTTAGTTCTACCCAGTCAGTCAGAGTTAGGTGTTAAAGGTAGTTGGAGACTGGAATATTCGTGACGTCCATATTATTATATGGTGGTCCATAGAGCACAAGTTAAGTTTAACAGCAGTTAGAACTAGACAAAGACTGAAAGAACTGAAAGGAAGCAAGACACAGTGGACTTTCTTGAAAGCAGCCAAGAGAAGACATAGTCTACAGCAGGGGTCCCCAAACTTTTTAAACAGGGGGCCAGTTCACTGTCTCTCAGACTGTTGGAGGGCCGGACTAAAAAAAACTATGAACAAATTCCTATGCACAAATGATTGTAAAATGTTTGATTTCACCTTTCAGCCTTTCTGTCATGGTCTATTTTTAGAACAGTGACCAAAGTATGTCAAGGGTACAGGGGTGGAGCTCCAAATATTGTTGGGGGAGGCTGGAATACCTTCCCCTGTTAAAAAAAAAAAAGCAGAACTTTCCCAATGAAACATTCCATCTAACCCAGGATCAGGTATCTTCCCTGGAGTTCTTCCTCCCTAACAGCCAGCCCGAGCGATTAGCCAGCCTGGCTGATGCCAATGGGAGGTGAGGCGGAACCAAGAAAGCCTGAGAGCAACACATGGAGTAGCTGAGAGGGAAGGGCGGAGCAGGCGTTGCCACATGTAAGGTTTCCAACTCTGGGTCAGAAAATTCATGGAGATTTGGGGGTGCCATCATGTAACTGCAATCAACAGCCGTTGGGGCCGGTTCCTCCTCTCCCTCGAGCCCCCACTGCACGTGAATGGAGCCATCGCCGTCATGCCTGGCGGGCCGGATAAATGCCTTCAGGGGGCCACATTTGGCCCCCGGGCCGTAGTTTGGGGACCCCTGGTCTACAGCTTCAAACTTGCTCGAGACAAGCAAGTACTCTGATTTAGACAGACCCAAGGGAGGAGTCAGGGTCTTGATTCCCTCCAATAATAAACCTATTGTTGAACTGTTGAACCTGGCTTGTTTCTCCCCCCCTCTGCCCTAGCCAAGTACAGGGCACCAAAAATAGATTCACTTGGGGGGGGGGCAGAACACTCATCAATGACTCATCTTCATCCTGGAGAGAAGTGACTAGTGGGGTTGCCACAGGGTTCTGTCCCGGGCCTAGTGCTATTCAACATTTTTATCAATGACTTGGATGATGGAATACAGGGCATGCTAATCAAATTTGCAGATGACACCAAATTAGGAGGGGTAGCTAATACCCCAGAGGACAGAGTCAGAATTCAAAATGACCTGGACAGATTAGAGAGCTGGGTCAAAACAAACACTTTTTAAAATTTATTTATTCGATTTATAAACTGCCCTCCCCCACAGGGCTCGGGGCAGTGAACAACAATAATGAAACAAGACAGCAACAACAGTCATAAAAACATAAACAGCATAAAAACGCATAAAGCTTTAAAAATGCAAAATTAACGGTAGATGAATTTCAACAGAGACAACTATAAGATACTACACTTAGGCAGGGAAAAAAATGAAATGTGCAAATATAGGCTTGGGGGACACCTGGCTTGATCAACACTACATGCAAAAGGGATCTCAGGGTCTTAGTAGACCACAAACGGAACATGAGTCAGCATTGTGATATGGTGGCCAAGAAGGCCAATGCGATTCTGAGCTGTATCAATAGGAGTATGGTGTTTAGATCAAGGGATGTAATGGTACCTCTCTATTCTGCATGGGTTAGACCTCACCTGGTATATTGTGTACAGTTTCTGGGCACCGCAATTCAAGAAAGATATTGACAAGCTGGAACAGGTCCAGAGGAGGGCAACCAAAATGGTCAAAGGTCTGGAATTCATGCCCTACAGGAGAGATTTAGGAAGCTGGGGATGTTTAGTTTGGAGAAGCAAAGGTTAAGAGGTGACATGATGGCCTTGTTTAGATATTTGAAGGGCTGTCATGTTGGTGAGGGAGCAAGCTTGTTTTCTGCCGCTCCACAGAGTGGGACCAGAAGTCATGGGTTCAAGGTGAAGGAAAACAGAGTCCACCTAACATCAGGAAGAACTTCCTGACCGTCAGGGCTGTTCGACAGTGGAATGCACTGCCTCGGAGGGTGGTGGAGAGGTTTTTAAAGAGGCTGGATGGCCATCTGTCAGGAGTGCCTTGATTGTGTGTTCCTGCGTGGCAGGGGTTGGACTTCATGGCTCTTGGGGTTTCTTCCAACGCTCTGATTCTATGACTCTGATCTGGAGAATTGGGTTTGATTCCGCACTCCTCGACATGAGCGGCAGACTCTAATCTGGCTTGCCCCACCCTAAATACACCCGTGTGGACCAGTGCGTATCACAGTACGAGCTGCCGCTGAGCAACCCACAGGTGCAAAGCCTGCCATAGGTGGACAAAGATGCCCCTGGAGAAGAAGACAGAGGGGGAATTGCATCTTTTGCAGGAACAAGGGTAATTTCTTGATGTTCCCTGCCACCCCCCTAGAAAAAGCGGCACTGCATGTCAAGCACTGCAGTCCCCAAACACCACACTAATGAAGTAAATATTTCTTTGATGCATTTATATTTCTGTATGTGTGGTACAGTCAAAATAATATCTTATCTTCCTCTCTTCCTTCCTCATTTCCTGCTACACCATCTGTAGTCTTCGATGTTTAGTGCTCGGTCCCTGTTTTGACTTGACGTTCCGGTGCTCTACTTTGCTCCCTTGTGGGGCCCCCCTTTCCCCTTTCTGGCTCTGCAGCCAGATGCGGAGCCCTTGTCGCAGGCCAAGTTTCCTCTCCACGATCGTGCCAAGGAGAGACAGTTTCCCAGGCACCTCTTTGGCGTAGAGATCCTGTATGAATTGAGCATGGTTGCCGTGCTCCCGAACTCCCTCGCTGACCTTCTGCGGCTTCTTGAGTGCTTCCCTTTTGATCTGCCCCGTGTCTCTCGACGTCCCCAACGGATGGCTCCTGCCGTGTCTCACCAATGTCTCCTTGCCAGGATGAGGTCCTTTTTTTGTTCCTTCCTTTTTCCTGTGTAGCATCTTCTCTTCCTCTTTCTTCGCTCTTTGGTTCTTGCCGCCTTCAGGGCCTGTGATCCCGGCAGTCTCCACTACGGATGCCTCTCTGCCAACCATTCTTCTTCTACCACCGCCAGACCCTAAGGCTCTCTGCCGTTCCATCTTTGCCGAATCAGGCTGTTTCTCCCTGCGGACCTCACTGTTGGGAGATGTTTGGGACTGCTGAGGTCTTGCATGAAGCATTCCGTGTGAGCCTGAAGGGGCCACAACTCCCCTGGAGCCACGACTCTGCGCTTCCAGCCGCTTCGCTTGGGCAGTTCTCGCAACCTGGGGATTCGGTGGTTGAGATGTTTCGGCGGTCTTTTTTGCTCCCTTCTGGCTCCCCCTGTCCCCTCTCTGACTCTGCAGCCAGATATGGAGCCCTTGTCGCAGGCCGAGTTTCCTCTCCACGATCGTGCCGAGGAGAGACAATTTCACAGGTACCTCTTTGGCATAAAGATCCTGTATGAATTTGGCATGGATGAATTGAGCATAGTTGCCGTGCTCCCGAACTCCCTTGGTGACCTCCTGAGGCTTCTTGGGGGATTCTCTTTTGAGGCGCCCCGTGTCTCTCGGCGTCCCCAATGGATGGCTCCTGCCATGTCTCGTAAATGTCTCCTTGCCAGGATGAAGCCCTTTCGTTGATCCTTCCTTTCTCCTGTGTAGCATCTTCCGTTCCTCTTCCTTAGCTCTTTGGTTCTTGCCACCTTCAGGCCCTGTGACTCTGACCGTCACCACTACAGATGTCCGTCCACCAACCGTTTTTCTTCCATCACCGCCAGGCCCCAAGACACTCTGCCGCTCAATCTTTACCAAATCAGTCTTTTTCTCATTGCAGACCGCACTGCTGGGAGAGGGTTGGGACTGTTTCACTGGTGGGGAACGTGCCCCTTTCAGACTTGGTTGGGCCTTCAGGCTTGTCTCTGTTTTGGGCATCTCTTCTGCAACTTTGGGGCTGCCTCTCTGCTGCTTGCCGAGGCTGTCCCTTCCCCCGCCGGCTTCTTCGTCCGTGTCCCAGTCTCCCACTCTCTCCCACTCACCTTCTGTGCTGAACTGTGACACCTCTCCCGTGGACAAAGGGCGTGGCTCCTTGGAGAACAAGAGGGCGCCCTGCTCTGACTTTCGTTCCGCCACACCACTGTCTGCCTTGGCCTTTAAATCGTATCCTGGGCGGCCTTGGGAGTCTCTCTTTCTTTCCAAGGGGCCTTGATTTCGTGGCACAGGAAGGTGGCGCTGCTTGAACCCTCCTGAGTCCGGGGACCTCGGCCCTGCCTCAGAGGGGCGGTTCTCACTTCCTTTGGGGAGCAGAGGAGGTTTCAGGTTGCGGCGGGCCTCACACAGATCCCCATAAGACGGTTTTCCGAGTGCCCTAACAGAGGGTTGGTGTGGTGGGAGGTGAAGCAGCGGGTTCTTTTTTTCCCTGTGCCAACCCAACCTGCTTCCTTGCTTTTGCGAGATATCTGGTGCCTGAGGTTGTTCTATTCCAGCTTGGGAGTAGCTGCTGTCTGCCGTTCTCTGGAAACCACGCTCCATCTGCTGTGACCTTCCCTTCCTATCCCGAAGTGCAGTCTTTGAAGAGCGAGGAACAAGAGCTCTTCCACTTGAGATTCTTCCACTCGAGCATCTTGCCCTGGGCAGGTTTGTTGACCGAGAGCTGACATTAGATCTGTATTTCTTGGCTTCGGGGCTAGAGGGAGAGTGAAATGGGGTCCTAGGATCCTGTCGTGCATCAAAAACCCTTGACCGCTGCCTTTGTGCGGCCTTCTTCAGATGCGGTCTTGTCTGCAGTGTGCTCTTTTGGGGTGATTCTCTCCCCACTTTCCAGCTACCAGTCTCCCCTGGAATGGCCACGGCATGCTCTTGTTTTGTGCCTGGGCAGAAGACAGGCTGTTGAGAAGCCAGGGAGGAAGCCCCACCCTGCTCCGTTTCGCGCAACAGCTCTGAGCAGAATATGTGCCGGACTTCTGAGCTAGTTCCCTTTGCCACATCAGTAGGAGACTGAGCATCAGACAGGGTGAGGGTCTTATCACGAGAATATGCCGAAGGGGGTTCCAGATCTTCCATTTCTGTGATGTCGAGATGAGACGGCAGTGGAATAAATGCCCTCATTGTCTGGTGAACCAGTCTGGCAACACCCCATCGATGCTCTATGGTCAAATTTCTTAGGTGGGTTTCCAGATTTTCCTTTGTGTCTGCATCTAAGAAATGCAAGCTTGGCACAGCAACATTCACTATCCCTGGAATCCGCGGTTTCTTGGTCCTGACACCCATTTCTGCAACAGTGTCTTTCACTCCTGCTACAGCACTGTTACCTCCTGCTGTGGACGACCCTCCCTGGTGTGGCTCTTGGGGAATGGGAGCAAAGGCATGCACAGATTTCTGAACCGTGACTGGCAGCCCCCATTCATGCTGGACCTTCTTGTGCTGGATGTGGAATTCCAGAGCTTCCTGCTTGCTGTTGGTGAGAAAAGGCAGCTCTGCTGTGGGAGATGTAGTCGAAGGCATTGCAGAGGTTGCAGATGATGTAGCTGTCGGCTTCTCCTTCTCAAGCTCCTTGGATGCCTCTCTTCTGCTTGGGAGTCTCCGCACTGATCTTTCTGGCGCAATTTGGCACGGGGTCACTGGCACCAGGGGAGATTCAGAATCTGGGTGCAACAGGGGCTGTCTGGTTTCTCCAAACCCCGGAAGGGATGCCAGAGGCAGAAATGCTGTCAGTGACTTTTGAACAAGTTTGGGAAGGCCCCATCTGTGTTCTGCAGTCCGACTCCTCACGTGGGCTTCTAGGCCCTCTGTGATGTCTGGGCCGAGAAAAACGAGGCTCTCCACAGAGATGCACACTTCAGTATCTCGCGGACGTCTCTTAGTCGGGGTCCCCCCGGCACCTTGTGCGTCCTTCTCCGGCTCACGGAGAAATGGAGCAAAGACACCCAGGGATTTCAGCACAGCTGACGGCAAACCCCACATATGCTGGACTTTCTTGCTCTGTATGTGAAACTCCAGAAGTTCCTGAGCTGAACCTGTGAGGAACGGCAGCCTCCCCACAGGAGGTGGAAAGGAAGCTACTTCCACTTTTCTAGAGGGAGTCGCTACCTGTTCCGACGGATGGATGTTCTTTTGATTTGTTGTCTTCCTCCCTCTGGGCGTAGAGTCATCATGGCGGCCTTCACCAACTGCAGCGACCTGGAAGGATTTCAGGGGTGGAGCTGACCAAGGCCGGGAAGAGGGCCTGGGAGGCAGGAAACCCTTCAGCGACTGCTGAACCCGTGCTGGAAGACCCCACTGGTGCTTTGCGACCATGTTTCTCAGATGAACGTCCAAATGCAGCATTGCCTCCGGACTCAGGAACAAGAGACTCGGCGTAATAACTTCTACTTCTCCTCTGGCCCAGGAGCATGTCTTTGTGGGGACCTTTGCCGTGTGTTGCATGTTCTTCTCTTTCTCGAAGGGAAATGGGGCAAAGGCACGTGTGGATTTTAGCACGGCGGACGGCAGGCCCCACATATGCTGGACTTTCTTGCTCTGTATGTGAAACTCCAGGAGACCCAGAGCCTCAACTGTGAAGAAAGGGGGCTTCTTTTCAGGAGAGCTTGGATGCTTGCCAGCCGCTTGTTTCCACTGGCAGATGTTCTGCTTTTCCGGAGCTCTCTGTTTGACCCTGCATAGCTCTGGTGACTTCTCTCCCTCAGAATGGATTTCCCGCTGGGGGTGTGGCTGTCCTTTATGTGTTTGGGAACAGAGTTCAGGTGGATGAAATGCCCCCAGAGAATCCTGAACAAGTTTGGGAAGGCCCCACCTGTGGGCCGCAGTCCGACTCCTCACGTGGGCTTCCAGGTGGCTCTTGACGTCTCGATCCAAAAACGTCAGATCTGGAAAAGGAGCACTCGCTTCTTCAACAGACAATGGTGTGTGGTCAGCGGCTGTTCCTTCCACTCCCAGGTTCTTAGCAGCCATATATACACCTGCTCTGGGTTTCATGCTCACTCGTGAGTCAGGTGGAGGTGGAGCGAAGGCACGGAGGGATTTCTGCAGAATGGATGGGAGGCCCCATTCGTGCTGAATCCTTTTGCGGGGGTGGGGTGGGGATTTCATTTGAGATCCCAAGACGTGGGGCGGGCAGGGACGTTGCATCGCCAGGTGAGACCTCTTCTCTGGAGTCTCCCTTTCACACCTGAGGTTTTTACCTTGGTGCATTTCTTCTGAAGATAACATTGCAGGATATTCTGCTACTCTAAGGAGGTGCTGTTTAGTCCCACTCTCCTGCAGAGAGACTCTCCTGGGTGAAACTAATGTGGTATCCCTGCTACGGAAGCCTTCTGCTTTGCTTTGGAGATGTTCAGTCCCTGCCTGGGGGATTTCATCCCAATGGCACAGCCGGCCGGTGCAGGGTGCCGGGCTGATGCTGATGGTAAACGAGGTACGGGAGGAAGAAGCATGTTTCGAGGACCTCTGAACCCTCTTGGGAATGCCCCACCTGTGTGCTGCTGTCCGGCTTTTCATGTGTTCCTCCAGCTGTTTCCTTGTGGCCGGATCTAAGAACAGCAGGCTTGGGGGAATGACGCTGACTTCTACACAACATGGCCTCATGGCTGGTTGATTGGAAGACTGTGTGCTCCATTGCACATCTGAAGGGAACGGAGCAAATTCACGTTGCAGCTTCTTGTGCCGGAGGCGGCTTCCCGGAAGATCCGAGGACTCGTCTGTGTGGAAAGACAGCTTCACCTCAGGGGATTTGATGGATCGCGCTCCAAAGTCTGCTGATTTTCCTGTCCGTTTTCTTGGGCTGGTAACTTCAGTCGCCCGGTCCTTGCTGGCTCCGGCTGGCGAATATGCTGCTGTCTTCAATTCTGCAGGCCCCTGGCTGCTCGGCATCCCTGCAGAGATTTTGTATCGCCCAGGCTCACAAACTGCATGATCACATATGACACGTGTCCATTCGTCGCTCAGCATGCCAGGTAGACAACAACTGTGATGCCAGGGAGCCTGGGAGACTCTTTCTTCTGTCGAGGATGGCATTGCGATTCCTGCAAGGGAGAGGAGACACTGGTTAACTGGGACCTTCCCTTGTGTGTTCCTGCATAGTGGGGGGTTGGACAGGACAGCCCTTCTGGACGGTTCAGCATTCACCTGTTTGCCTGCCCCCAAACTCAGGCTGACCAGACATCCCACTTTTGGTGGGACAGTCCCACCTTCAAACAATTTGTCCCGCGTCCCGTGGGTTATTTCAATTGTCCCGATTTTTGGGAGGCTGCCGCACTGCCTTCTGGAGTGCAAGGCAGTGCGGCAGCCTCCCAAAAATCAGGGCAATTAAAATAACCCGTGGGACGGGACTCGTATCCCGTGAGAACAGCCGGGGAGCTGAAGGCGCCTCTGTCAGTGGGGGGGGGCTTTGCCATTCGGCGCCTCTGGCAGCGTGGCCGCAGAACATGGCCTTCACCAGGGCTTGCCGTTTCCGCCCTGTCACAGAGTGAGCGGCAAGCTTAAGCGGCCTCCCTGCTGACTCGCGTCTTGTGACGCTCCACACACCCCCGTCCCAATTCACAAAGGTGACCATCTGGTCACCTTACCCAAACTCCACCTGGGGGTTAAGGGTGGGGTGCTGTTGACACCAATTCTTCCCCCAGGTTTTTTTATTTATTAATTTTTTTTAACCTCGCCTTTCCTTCTGGTGCAAGGAGGCAGCTTTCAATAATGGCTCGAAAACATTCCCAATTAAAATGAAACTAATTTTAGGCCATCAGGTGACCATCTGATTAATGACTCTGGAGGGGTTTTGAGGCAGGAAGTGAACAGGGGTGGCTGACTATTGCCTGCCTTTGTGTGTTCCTTCATGGGCTCCCATTCCAATACTGACCAGGGCTGACCCTTCTTAGCATAAGAACATAAGAAAGCGCCTGCTGGATCAGACCAGAGTCCATCTAGTCCAGCCCTCTGCTACTCACAGTGGCCCACCAGGTGCCTTTGGGAGCTCACATGTAGGATGTGAACGCAATGGCCTTCTGCTGCTGCTGCTCCTGAGCACCTGGTCTGCTCAGGCATTTGCAATCTGAGATCAAGGAGGATCAAGATTGGGAGCCATAGATCGACTTCTCCTCCATAAATATGTCCAAGCCCCTTTTAAAGCTATCCAGGTGAGTGGCCATCACCCCCTCCTGTGGCAGCATATTCCAAACACCAATCTACGTTCGTGAAGAAGTGTTTCCTTTTATTAGTCCTAATTCTTCCCCAGCATTTTCAATGGGTGCCCCTGGTTCTAGTATTGTGAGAAAGAGAGAATTTTCTCTGTGACGCTCCTACCCCATGCATAATTGTATAGACTGATCTATCCCCCTCAGGCGTCTCCTCTCCAAACTGAAGAGTCCCAAACTGCAGCCTCTCCTCATAAGGAAGGTGCTTAATCCCTTCCAATCATCCTCGTTGCCCTTCTCTGCACTTTTTCTATTTCTCCAATATCCTTTTTGAGATGTGGCGAACTGAACACAGTGCTCCAAGTGCGGTCGCACCACGGCTTTATTTTAGGGGCATGACAATCCTTGCAGTTTTATTCTCAACTCCTTTCCTAATGATCCCCAGCATAGAGTTTGCCTTTTTCACAGCTGCATCAGCATCTGCAATATGATAAGATTGGGCTATCCTGGGGAAGGATGCCAGCCTCCAAGTACAGAGGCGTAGTTCCAAGGTGACTGGGGGCATGACACACCAAGAACAGCGTGGCGGGGTCGTGGCAGGGTGGGGGCATTCTGGGGCGGGGGGGCATTCCTAGACAGGGGGGGCAGGGCCTTAAGTGCACGGGTGCTCCCAGCTAGCTACACCTCTGTCAGGCAGGACCTGGGGATCTCATGTATCTCTGGATTACAGTGGTCAGTACCTCTGCAGAAAACAGGTGCTTTGGAGAGTGGCATCTACGGCATTGTGCTGCACAAGTTCACTGCCTTCCCATGCTCCATCCCCAAATATCCAGGAGTTTCTCAGCCTAGAACTGGCAGTGTTACATCCCCCCCCCCCTTATTGCCCACAAGTGGCCAGGGGCTGTCCTAATCCTAGGCTATGCAGGTCACTGCCAAACCAATATAAGAAACTCCAAATCTCCCCTCTTCTCCAGTTTGTCATGGAAATTATAGCTCTGAAGAGTCAGAAAGACCATTTACCTTGTGTGTGATGGGCAGTTTCCAAACCTCTGGCTCTTGAACGGACCTGCCAAAAAGGAAGCAAGGGAGATCTCTCAGTATCTGGCAGATCAAGGAAGCTTCTCCCATTAGTCTTAAGCAAGATGATCCCTGAATCAGACCACTGGACTATCCAGCCAGAAAGCCTAAATCATCTGACTAGCAACGGCTCTTCCAAAATCAATTATAGAGCTGCATCATCTAGAGCACAGGTGTCAAACTCGTGGCCCTCCAGATGTTATGGACTACAGTTCCCATCATCCCTTGCCAGCATGATGCTCGCAGGGGGATGATGGGAATGCTGAATCCTGTATCTAGAGAACACCAAAGTTAACCTATAATCTAGAAACCAGCATCACTAGCAGTTAAGAGAATGGTGGGTTCTAATCTGGAGAACCAGCAGAGGTGTAGATCCAAGGGGACGGGGGGGCGGGACCCCCTGTGGCGGTGTGGCGAGGGTGTTCCGGCGGCGTGGCAGTGGCAGGACAGGGGCGTTCCAGGGCAGTGAGGGGCAGAGAGGGGCAGCACTGGTGCCTGGAGCCTCTGAGAACCAGGTTTGATTTCCCACTCCTCCACAGGAGACTCTTATCTGGTGAACTGGGATTTTCCCTGCTCCTACACATGAAGCCTGGTGGGTGACCTTGAGCTAGTCACAGTTCTCTCCAAACTCTCTCAGCCCCACCTGCCTCACAAGGTGTCTGTTGGGGGCAGAGGAAGGGAAGGAGTTTTTAAGCCGCTTTCAGATTCCTTACGGGAGAGAAAGTATAAATCCAAACTCTTCCTCTTAGTCTAATTGTAGAATTTGAGCTTCCTGATGGCAGAATCCCAAGTCTGCTCATAAAGCCATATAAAGTGCTAGATGCAGAGGTGGGATCCAGCAGGTTCTCACCAGTTCCCGAGAGTGGGTTACTAATTATTTGTGTGTGCCGAGAGGGGGTTACTAATTGGGTCCGCTTTTCCGTTAGAAATTCCATTAGGTCCCAAAATCACTTAAAAAAAGTCCTGTTGTTTCCTATGTGGCTGGTTAGCGAAGGTGGCGGGGATCATTTCTCCCTGGGCTGTTTTAAAAACATGTTTTAGAAATATGGTAAAGTTCCTTGTTTAAGGAAAGCATACTTCTTTTGATTTCTAGAAACCAAATTAAGTATTTGAAAGTATTAAGTATTTGACAGGCAGTCAATTAGAGGAGAAGTCGTTGTTTCTGTTGGCACTAGACGATAGGACTTGCTAGAATGAGTTTAAATTATGGACAGAAAGATACCAGCTGGAAATTAGGAACTTTTTTTTTACAGTTAGAGTTTTTTACAGTAACAGAGAAATTATTAATGCCCGCCCTGGGAGATACTTGACCCACGGCCCGTCTGCCCTTAGCCCATTGAAATTTCACATACTGTTTGAATCCCACCACCATGGGAACCTGTTACTAAAATTTTTGGATCCCACCACTGGCTAGATTCATGAATATCCTCATGACAATTAAGGGTCTGCCCCCTTTTATCTCACTGAATGCAAGCAGGGATGCAATTATAATGTTTCAATTCAACCAACAGTACTCGACTGTGAGTAGAAACCGCAGTCTGTGCTATGCTGCCTCAGTGGTAGAAACGGGCTGACCCCAGATGCAGGACTGGACACGAGGTGAAACCATCAACCAAAGATATGCAGGACAGTTGAAACTAGTGGTGTTAGAAAGTGCAGTAAAGTCACAGACCATTTATGGCGACCCTGAAGGGTTTTCGAGGCAGGAGATGTTCAGAGGTGGTTTGCCTGCCTCCATGTCATGACCCTGGACTTCCTTGGTGGTCTCCCAAGCTTAGCTTCCAAGATCTCACAATACTAGAACCAGGGGGCATCCATTGAAAATGCTGGGGGGAAGAATTAGGACTAATAAAAGGAAACACTTCTTCACGCAACGTGTGATTGGTGTTTGAATATGCTGCTCCTGCAGTGGTGGCCACTCACCTGGATAGCTTTAAAAGGGGCTTGGACAGATTTATGGAGGAGAAGTCGATCTCTGGCTACCAATCTTGATCCTCCTTGATCTCAGATTGCAAATGCCTTAACAGACCAGGTGCTCGGGAGCAACAGCTGCAGAAGGCCATTGCTTTCACATCCTGCAGGTAAGCTCCCAAAGGCACCTGGTGGGCCACTGGGAGTAGCAGAGAGCTGGACTAGATGGACTCTGATCTGATCCAGCTGGCTTGTTCTTATGTTTTTATGATGGGGTTTGACTAGCCTGGGACTTTCCTGACATGGCAGGAAATTGTGCTTCCAAATCCCGCCAGTCAAGTTAATTTGCCTGGGCGTTTGGAATCAATTTTGTTTCATACCACACCTTTGCTTCAACTTTGTGCTCCAGCCCAGCTGAATCATATCATATTTACCCATTTGAAGACAGGCTTGTGCTTGGCTGACAGTTTAGAGACGCGCAAAGTCCGCACGTGGCATCCCCAGAGTGAAATCCTCTCCTCCGCACGATAGCTTTGCAGAAACTCCCATGCAAGGGAACTGAGCAGGACCAAGATGGCAGCGCTTCCCAGGAGAAAGAGGGGGGCCTCGAGGAGGGAGAGGAGATCAGAGGTGGTCGACTCCATGTCTGTGCAAACCTCTCACTCAACGACTCAAAGGGTTCTGCTCCCAGCTCTGGCGACAAAAGCCTGATCTACGAATGTTCTGGTGCACATCACAAGGGAGCGGAATCCGGTCTCCGTGCAGCCTCTGTGCCCTCAGCCAGAGGCATTGCACAGCCTGGCTTCCCGTGGCCCCCGTTGCATCAAGCAGGCAGGAAGCTTTCTTCCACTGCAAATGTAACCCCCATGCTCAGAATGGGTTGACCCAGAAAGGGGCGGAGACTCAAAGCAGCAAGAGGCTGCAGAGCTCATGTAGTTTGGAGGAGACGAGGCTACCAGACTCGGACCTTGATTTGTTTAACCCCTTAACACCCTGTTAAGGTAACTGCAATGTTGTTGGGAACTAGTGGGAAGGGAGTTGTTTGTTTTTGCTATGTTGTAAATGTTGGAGTTTATTGTTTCAGGGTTTCTTTTTGTGGTTGTAATGGGTGAGAGTTCCCCTGGAAACCTTCATCATGTTGAATCCTGTTCACCAAGCCCTTGGAGTCTTCAGGAGCCAACCCACTTGCAAAGAAGAATTGGACTTGGCAATATCAGAAGAGTGTAACTAGAGGACTTGAAAATGCAACCTGAAAAAGGACGAGTGTATTAAATGTTGGTGTTATATGTTGCCATGTTAAGAAAATGCGCCATTTTGTGTTTTGTGTTTTTTTTAATTTGTTGTTGCAAACTCATTCCAAGTTCTGCCCCACAGAACCCACAGACAGAGGTTACACAAACACTTCAGTGCGCTCAGACAGTATAAATGTCTGTATTCCCAGAATAAATCCCAACAGAGTTGCAAACAGATATTCTTTGGAGTGCTCTGAGATGTCTAACAGAGTTTCGTTACAGCATAAGAAACGGTATGCCTTTTATCTTCCAGCAATAATTTAATCATTATGCATTCATTGTCTCATTTCTGCAAAAACCTGGTAAGAATTTTAGAAATTGCATTTTAGCTTTAAATGCAGGCTCATGGGAAGAAAGACACAAATGCCTTTTTATTTACAGTCACATTCACATAGGCCGGTATTCTCTGCCCCACTGTGATTCTTGTTTGCTTAATCGGTTCAAGAAAATACAATATTACGTGACTCTTTGCTGGGATACAAGTTTTTCACTGATACCTGGAATAAATAAACTTCTAATCTCTCCTTAGTCAGAAGACAGGTACATGTACTAAATGAACACTAGAGAGACTTATCATTAAGAACAGGGGTAGGGAACCTGCGGCTCTCCAGATGTTCAGGAACTACAATTCCCATCAGCCTCTGTCAGCATGGCCAATTGGCTATGCTGGTAGAGAACTGATAGATGTCCCAGCCTTCAAACAGATTTCCTGATCAGAAGGCTATAAGAACAAAATAGCCAGCTGGATCAGACTAGAGTCCATCTGAGTCAGCTCCTACTTTTCGCAGTAGCCCACAGAGTGCCTTTAGGGAACTCACATGGGAATGTGAAAGCAATGGCCTTCTGCTGCTGCTGCTGCTCCTGGAGGCACCTGGTCTGCTAAGGCATTTGCAATCTGAGGATCAAGGAGGATCAAGATTTGGGGCCATAAGTAAACTTCCTCCTCCATAAAATCATCCAAGCCCTTTTGGCTATCCAGGTGAGTGACCGTCACCACCTCCTGTGGCAGCATATTCCAAACCCCAATCACTCGCTGCGTGAAGAAGTGTTTCCTTTTATTAGTCCTAATTCTTCCCCCCAGCATTTTCAAAGAGAGGAGGAATCATTCTTCAAAGAGAGGAGGAATTATTCTTCATACAGCCTTGTGGTTTAGTGGTTAACGTATTACTTGAAAACACTCAAAGGGACTTTGGGTTTCCATGTGCCTATTTTAAGTAATACCCCACCATATAACTGTGATAAAACCCTGTAAAGCTGGCATGTTTGGGGAAACAGTGCAAAGCCCTGTGGTTTAGACAAGCTAATTCTCAGATGCTTCTAAGGATGTCAACTGATTTTTTTTTTGGGGGGGGGAGTCCTCTCCCTTGAATGGGATGCTACTTCACAGGTATTGTTATTTACCTCCACACCAGGGAAAGTTTCAGCTGCCCATTTCCACACATTGGTTTTGAGTAGAACCAGCATGGCGTAATGGTTAGGAGCAGGTGGACTCTGATCTGGAGAACTGGGTTTTGATTCTCCCCTTCTCCACGTGAGCAGCAGACTCTTATCTGGTTAACTGAATTTGTTTCCTTGCTCCTACACACGAAACCTGCTGGGTGACCTTGGGCTAGTCACAGTTCTCTCTGAACTCTGAAGGTGGGTAGAGGAAGGGAAAATGAGTCCGTAAGCCACTTTGAGACTCCTTACTGGAGAAGAAGGTGGGGAATAAATCTTCTTATGTATCACAGAGCTCACACACAAAATCTTTTCTGTGAACTGGAGATGAGTGCTTTCTAGAAAACTGCAGTGTGGTAAGTTGGAATCCAGAATCATAGAGTTGGAGAAGACCCCAAGGGCCATCAAGTCCAACCCTCTGCAATGCAGGAACACACTCCTGTCAGATGGCCATCTAGCCTGTCTTTAAAAACCTCCAAAGAAGGAGACTCCACCACACTCCAAGGTAGTGCATTCTTCTGTCCAGTTGTCCTGGCTGTCCAGGAGTGCCTGATGTTCAGGTGGAATCTTTTTTCCTTCACCTTGAACCCATTACTCCTGGTTCTAGTCGCTGGAGCAGCAGAAAACAAGCTTGCTCTCTCACCAACATGACATCCCTTCAAATATCTAAACATGGCTATCATTTGCCAAACTAAACATACCCAGCTCCCTAAGTCTCTCTTCATAGGGCAGGAATTCCAAACCTTTTACCATATTTGTTGCCCTCCTCTGGATCCATTTCAGCTTGTCAATATCCTTAAATTGCGGTGCCCAGATCTGAACACAGTACTCTAGGTGAGGTCTGACCAGTGCAGAGCAGATACAATTAATTCCCTTGATCTAGACACTATACACTTACTGATGCATCCCAGAATTGCATTCCCAGAGCAGAATATAGACTAAGTACTGGAATACCTTGTGGTCTCTTCCAGCTCTATGATTCTCTGAGCTAAACGGAATTAATGTGTGTACAGAACTAGGGACAGAGGAAATATTACATGCTGAATACAGAGACAATATTCTGTAGTGAGATCTGAGAGTCTGTCTGTGCTGTACTGTGATACCAGAAGAGGAGTCAAATCCTGATATGATCTCAGATATGTAAAGGAGTGTGGCCAAGGATTAAAAGTCACCTCAGCAGAAGTTGTTGACTAAGTTTGTTTTATTTTATTGTAAACATTTAAGCCAAAGAACATATATAAATAAAATTTTATTTTGTTACATGTAACCTGGAAGAGAGAAGAGAGAAGAAAGAAGAAGAAGGAAGAAGAAGGAGGAGGAGAAGAAGAAAAAGAAAGAAGAAGGAGAAGAGGAAAGAAGAAAGAAGAAGAGGAAGAAGGAGGAGGAGGAGGAGTTTGGATTTATATCCCCCCTTTCTCTCCTGCAGGAGACTCAAAGGGGCTTACAATCTCCTTGCCCTTCCCCCCTCACAACAAACACCCTGTGAGGTAGGTAGGGTTGAGAGAGCTCCGAGAAGCTGTAACCCTCACTGACCTGGGAAGATAAATCAATAAAGCAATCAGAGACCTTCATCACTGTATACCTACTCAGTAAATATTTCCCATCACAAAGTGTCACGTGTAATACTGCACAGAATAATGGCTTTGACAAATGTTGTGCTTAAAAATAAGTTCTAATGCTCATAAGAACATGCTGCTGGATCAGACCAGAGTCCATCTAGTCCAGCACTCTGCTACTCGCAGTGGTCTTTGGGAGCTCACGTGCAGAATGTGAAAGCAATGGCCTTCTGCTGCTGCTGCTCCCGAGCACCTGGTCTGCTAAGGCATTTGCAATCTCAGATCAAAGAGGATCAAGATTGGTAGCCATAGATCGACTTCTCCTCCATAAATCTGTCCAAGCCCCTTTTAAAGCTATCCAGGATAGTGGCCATCACCACCTCGTGTGGCAGCATATTCCAAACACCAATCACACGTTGCGTGAAGAAGTGTTTCCTTTTATTGGTCCTAATTCTTCCCCCCAGCATTTTCAATGGATGCCCCATGGTTTTTCATTCTCATAGTCTTTTGGTACTATTTTCTATTGCAGAAGCACCCTACTCTCTTCTGCTGTACTACTACTGACCGCACTTAGATCTTTCTGTGAAAAAGGGTATAGATCAAAATAACTGAGAGACAATTGCCCATGAAACGAGAGACTATGGACAGGATTTATATTACTGTCGGGCAATGTTTCCATTTTAAGAGATGCTGGGCTCTAGAAGGAAAAAACAGTCCTCAATAAGAGAATACTCAGGGAAATTTTATCAGGAGTTGGCAGCAGAAGATGGAGACTGGTTAGCTGCATTTCCTATGAAGTTTCATCCCTGTGTGAATTCTTTGATGATAACTGAGATGTGAAATTAGCTGAAACTTTTCCCACGCTCCAGGTATTATATTGTTTATTCATGTAAGGTGAGAAAATTTTGATGGGAAGTTAGTTTCCACTCTAAGATAAGCTTTCACTGTACTCCAGACATTTACATCATTTCTCACTATGTGAATTCCTTGATGGGAAGTAAGCCTTTTACTGTCACTGAAGTCTTTTTCACGCTCTGGGTACTGATATGGTTTTTCCCTTGTGTGAACTCTTTGATGGGAAGTAAGGTTTGTACTGTGACTGAAGCCTTTTCCAAATTCCAAGCATTTATATGATTTCTCCCCTGTGTGAATTCTGTGATTGGAAATAAAGTTTCCACTCCAACTAAACCCTTTTCCACACTCAAGGCATTTATATTTCTCCCCATGTGTATTCTTTGATGGGATGGCAGGCTTGTACTGTGTCTGAAGGCTATTCCACACTCCCGGCATTTGTATGGTTTCTGCCCTGTATGGATTCTTTGATGGGAACTAAGGTTTCCACTCTTACTAAAGCTTTTTCCACACTCCAGGCATTTATATGGTTTCTCTCCTGTGTGAATTCTTCGATGGGAAGTAAGGCTTCCACTCTCACTGAAGCTTTTTCCACACTCCAGGCATTTATATGGTTTTTCCCCTGTATGAATTCTTTGATGGGAAGAAAGGTTTCCACTCCTATTAAACCCTTTTCCACATTCCAGACATTTATATGGTTTCTGCCCTGTGTGAATACTTTGATGGGAAGTAAGGCTTCCACTCTGAATGAAGCCTTTTCCGCATACCAGGCATTTATATGGTTTCTCCCCCGTGTGAATTCTTTGATGGGAAGAAAGGCTTCCACTCTTACTGAAAGCTTTCCCACATTCCAAGCATTTGTATGGTTTTTCTCCCGTGTGAATTTTTTGATGAGAAGTAAGGCTTGTGTTGTGACAGAAGGCTACTCCACACTCCTGGCATTTGTATGGTTTCTCGCCTGTGTGAATTCTTTGATGAGAAGTAAGATGTCCACTCTCACTGAAGTCTTTTCCACACTCCAGGCATTTATATGGTTTTTCTCCTGTGTGAATTTTTTTATGAGAAGTAAGGCTTGTATTATAACTGAAGGCTTTTCCACAATCCAGGCATTTGTATGGTTTTTCCCTTGTATGAATTCTTCTATGGGAAGTGAGGCTTCTACTGTGCCTGAACACTGCTCCACACTCCTGGCATTGATATGGTTTCTGCCCTGAGTGAATTCTTTGATGGGAAGTGAGGCTTGCACAGTGTCTGAAGGCTACTCCACACTCCTGACATTGATATGGTTTTTCCCCAGTGTGAATTCTTTGATGGGAAGTCAGTCTTGTTTTATTATTGAAGTCTTTCCCACACTCCAGGCATTTATATGGTTTTTCCCCTGTATGAATTCTTCGATGTGAAGTAAGGTGTCCCCTCTCACTGAAGTCTTTCCCACACTCCAGGCATGTATATGGTTTCTGCCCTGTGTGAGTTCTCTGATGGGAATGAAGTCTTGCTCTGAAACTGAAGGCTTTCCCACACTCTACGCATTTATAAGGTTTTTCCCCTGTGTGAATTATTCGATGCAAAGTAAGGCTTGTATTGTAACTGAAACCTTTCCCACACTCCTGGCATTTGTATGGTTTCTCCCCTGTGTGAATTCTTTGATGAGAAGTAAGGGTTCCATTCTGACTGAAGCCTTTTCCACACTCCTGGCATTTATATGGTTTCTCCCCTGTGTGTATTCTTTGATGGGAAGTTAGGCTTCCACTTGTACTGAAACCTTTTCCACACTCCAGGCATTTATATGGTTTTTCCCCTGTGTGAATTCCTTGATGTGAAGTAAGGCTTCCACTCTGAATGAAGCCTTTCCCACACTCCAGGCATTTATATGGTTTCTCGCCTGTGTGAATTCTTCGGTGGGAAGTGAGATGTGCACTCTCACGGAAGCCTTTTCCACACTCCAGACACTTGTATGGTTTCTCCCCTGTGTGAATTTTTTGATGGATAGAGAGGCTTGTACTGTAACTGAAGCCTTTTCCACACTCCAGGCATTTGTATGGTTTCTTCCCTGTGTGAATGATTTGATGGGAAGTGAGGCTTCTACTATGACTGAAGGCTACTCCACACTCCTGGCATTTATAAGGTTTCTCCACGATGTGAATTGTTTTATGGGTGACAGGGTGTCCACTCTCGCTGGAGTCTTTGCCACACTCTTTCACTTCATTCGCTGACTTGAATTCTCCTGTAGAAAGAGAAAAGAACTAAGATATGAACACGATAAAAAAGCTACGGTTTGAATGTTAGAGACTGAACCAAATTACTTGCAGTACAGCATGCAAGAACTGAAGCACCAGGTGTCTGAAAACCATTTCCAGAATCCTGTATGGCAATGAAATCAAAACACCAGCCCTCAAATGTATCCACAGGCCTGTCGTTTTACAGTGATGAAGGTCTCTGATTGCTTTATTGATTTATATTCCCAGGTCAGTGAGGGTTGATGGAACTGGGGCTCTCATGGGAATGTTCCATTCATGAAGTTGGACTCACAAATGTCCCCCTGGCCGAAACATAAATGACTAGTCCTCCTATTGTCAGAAAGGCTCCCCTGAAGTTGTTTAAGCCACATTGTCTCCCCCAGCTTTTTAATTCAATGAAGGAGTCGCAGTCCCCTCAAAGGCTCCAACTCCACTTTCTCTCTCTCTTCCTCCCTCTCCCTTTTTTATTTCAGCTAAACCTGAGAAAAAAACAGGAATGAAAAACAATTGTAGAAATGGACTGGAGAAATTAGAGGGTCTCGTTTACATTCAAAGGATATCAATCTTGCAAATAATTTCCCCGTTCTTTCCCTTTGATTTGAAACATCAGAAAGAGCTGCTGTTGTCAATCATTTATAATCTCAGAAGGATGCAGACTGCAGCCTCCCACAAAGTCCTCATATTCCCCCAAATAATTGCCTGGCATCTCTGTTTAAAAGGGTGTCAGGTGGCTGGAGAATAGCCGTGCCACGGAGCCACGGCCACTCAGGGTGGACAGGGAATAAGTGATCTGAACTTGGTACAAGAAAGCAGGCTGTTTTCATAGGTTCCAGATCTACACCCACCATTTCCACATTCACAAAATCTCTGAGGCCCTTTCCACACAATGGAAATGGCACCTCTCCACCGGCAGAAATTATGCCGGTGGAGGGTAGGAGGCCGTTCACTCGGGAGTATGCGAGCAGCCCCGCAGAGGCCAGCACAGAAGAGGTGGCTCCGCACGGAGTCGCCTCTTCTGCGTCCCCCCTACTCACCTCGTCCTCCAGCGTCAGTCTGGAGGGCTGCAGGGACCCACCAGCCCATGCTGCCCTCCGACCTCCTGGGGTCAGAGGGCAGCGTGGGCGGGTCTCAGCAGCCCTCCAGACCGACGCTGGAGGACGAGGTGAGTGGGGCGGGGACGGGAAAGCGGCGCCTTTGGCGCAGTGCGGTTCGCACCACGCCGATGAGAAGGCAGCGCTTTCCAAAAACCTCCCTTGGGAAGGGAGGTGGAAAGCAGCGCCTTCCGGGCCGCTTTTTTGCTGTCCCTGGGCCGCTGTAAATGGCCCTTGCAGAAAGCGCCAGAGGGAGGGTTGGTCAAAAAGTGATGATGATCCTCACAGAAATCCACCCACTCTTAGACAGAAGCACAGGCAAAGTACAGTCCTGAAGGACATATAGTAGCTACCTGGAAGTTCCTCCTCTTCATCAAAGATCCCAAGCAACACCTCTTCTTCCTCTTCTAGTTGGGATATGAGCTCGGGCTTAGCAATCATAGGACCTTGTTGTCGGGGGGGAAAAACACAACCAAAATTATAACTTTTCTGAGTGTAAATAAATTCCTCAGTTTCAAGCCCATCCAGAAATGCACAACAGGCAAGTATTAGGAATGGGAATAATCATCCATCCAGAACTGGATTTTTTTTGTTGCTCCCTGCCAAACTGAGAGGAAAATGCCAGCTGTAAACTAAGTCATTGGAAAAGTTCCCTCCACAGCAGCCTCTCAGTCCAGGTAAGGCAAGACCCAGATTGGAGAGACCTTTCCTTGTCACCTCTTCTGAGGTCCTCTCAGGGGGTCCAACCCAGGATTGCCAGGTGGGGTTTTTGCAATGTAGCAAACCCAAAAGACCTCCCAAATCAGAGGAAGGATCATGGAGAGTAGCTGAGATCAGCTCTTGGAATCAGCCCAGAAGAAAAGGATCCTCACCCAGAGAAGACAAATTCCAGAAGTTCTCCATCATGACTTCCTTGTACAGCGCCCTTTGGGGGGGCCGCAGCAGGGCCCATTCCTCCTTGGTGAAATGCACGGCCACCTCTTCAAAGGACACCCCACCCTGCAAGGAGGAGGAGGAGGAAAGATTTCTTTACATCAGTGGAAAGCTGGTCTGCAGGTGATAGCCAAAAACAGAGAAATTGTGATGGGTTCCAGGGTAACTCTACTCCTGATAGGAGGAACAATGGATTTGCTTATTTAATTTATAAGCCAAATTATATGACTGTCAGTATTTTCCCTTATCAAGGATGGTTTATAAACTGGTCCAGCTAGCAAACATCTTGCTTGCTTTCTTAAAAGCACCCAATTTTCTACTGACTGTAGGTGGGCCAAACGAATACTTGTTCCTTTTCATTAAGAGCGTTTTCTTCTGCAATTCTATTCTAACTCAATCCTAACACATGTGTTTGCTCACTGTTATGACTCTGTTAATTTTGGGGTTAAATGACTAAACATGCCCAGCCCCCTAAGCCTCTCCCCACCAGGGCATGGGTTCTAGACTCTTTCAGTGGCCTTCCTCTGGACACGCTCCAGCTTGCTAAGATCCTCCTTGATTTGTGGTCACATATTAAGAGAGAGTTAATTAATAGGGGAACAGCTGCACAAAGAGGAGGGGAGCAGAGCCCTGTGGGGACATTTGGCCACTCACCCCCCATACCTCTTTGGGGCCATCCTGGAGCCAGAGGGGCTGTCTTCACTGGCAGGGGGCTAGCTGCCTTGTGAGGAAGAGGCCACAGATGTCCACATGGTAACTGACATGGGAAATTCATGGCCCGGTTTTCTTTCATAGTTCCTGCTTGGCCTTCTCCTCTCCTGCCAGTCTAGACAAGGGAATGGGGGGTTACCATGGACAGTCGTGAAATCTGGCAATGCCAGAGTGAAGGAGCCTGATCCTCCAAGCCCTGGAACAGAAGGAACCATCGTTTCCCATTCCTGAATGTCTGAACAGTGCCCGACCCCCGTTTACCTGAGCTGGCTGCATGACGGCTCTCTTCCTTTTGCCAAGTGCAGGAGATGGCGGAGAAGGCATCAAGGACGTCTTTTCACTCTTGCCTGGGAGCGGGAGAAATAAAAGGGGTGGGGGATTCCTTTTTTTTGCACTACAAACACGTTTCCTGTGCCAGTTCCTTGAATGTTTCTCTCTCCATAATGGCTTCAGGGCCCAACGGAAGAGGACCACCTTTGATCGAGGAAGGCTCCGGGGTGTTTGACCCATCATCTTTCTCCCACTATTTGGGGGTGGCCCCACATTCATACACCCTCCTTGAACTATTTCCTTCCAACCTCTCCAAATCCACTCTGGGGCAAAGAGTTGCTGACCCTGCCTGAAGCCACCCCACACCCTTGCCCCACAGAGGGATGGGATGGACTGCTTGACATAAAGTTGCAGGTGACAGATGCTAGCTAGGAGTGACTATCTCCCCGCACACAGAAAACTAGCCATCCAAGGACATAGTTCCTGCCCTCCCTGCCTGGACTGGCCATGATGCGTTTCTGGGGCAGGGAAATTTTAACAGAGGGGAAAATGGATTCCTCTGTCCGCACTCACAGGTGAAGCTCCCTTGAATCCACGTGTGGAAAACGCAGACAGAAAGGCCCTGATGTTTTTCCCCCTCCACTCCACCCTGTTAGTCTCTGTGAGAACTCCCTCCTGGACACGTGGACCGGATTTTAGATTCATGCACATGCCAGAGATGGACGGGGCGTCTCCCCAAAGACTGTACTTTCTGAGACTTTTAAGGAAGCAACAACTAGATGGAAAACTTCTGGTGTCCTTTTACCGCTGTGCTATAGAGAGTGTCCTAACCTACTGCATCTGTGTATGGTTCTCCAGTTGCACAGTGGCGAATAGGAAGGCGCTCCAAAGGGTGATCAATACTGCACAAAGGATTATCGGCTGCCCTCTCCCCTCCTTGGAAGAAATCTATAATGCCCGAAGCCTAAATAAAGCCCAAAATATTCTAAAGGGATCAAGATGCTCATCCAGCACACTCTCTTTTTCAAACTGCACTGCTACCATCTGGCAGACGATACAGGGCCCTCAGAACTAGGACAAAGAGGCTTAGAGACAGCTTCTACTCTAGAGCTGTGGCTATGCTAAACTCCACTGCTTCATATTGATGTATTTGGGGCTGTGTAGGGATGGGTGGAGGATGATGATGTATGAGTCTGAAATTGTGTGCATCGAGGAATGCTGCTGTAAATTTCGTTGTGCGTGCACAATGACAATAAAAATGCTTATGCTTATGCTTATGCAGATGATCTCAAAGAGATCCAGCGACTGCATTTAATAATCTGCAAGGCCTGGAAGGAAAAGATCCTCCCCATGAATATGCAGCAGAGTAGAAAAAGAGCCCCCCAAACAACAGGAAACTGACAAGAACAAAGGAGAAGGAGAACAAAATGGCAGGGGGGGGGGAGACTGGTGTGGTCTCCCATTGGGGCTGCTTTGCGGACACAATTCAGAGGCAATGGAGCTTCCGCATGGGAGTTTCCCCCACATTTTTGTGATCCAGAGGGCCCCCCCCCCCCTATATTCCACCAGGAGTTTTTTTAAGCTCGGTTTATTAAGCCAGCAACTGAGTATCCTGTCTTGGTATAAACTGGCAGGCACAGAGTTACGACGAGATGACAGCTGTCAGCTTTTTGAAAAAGGCCCCTCCCACCCCCCAAAAACACTTTCCTGGAGCAGAGGAAGGAAATATGGGAGCTGCCTTGGCAGAGAGGGGGGGGGGGGTTTCAAATGGCAGCCCCCTGAAAAGGCTCAGTTGCAGCCTCCAGCATAGCAGGAAAGCCCTGATGCTCCACAACCAGGTGGGGAAGGGGAGGGGGGGAAAGCACCCAAGCCCCTCCCCAGAAGCAGCCCCTCTTGGGCAAACCCCCTGGGCAGAGGGGGCTCCGGCCCCTGCTCTGGTTCCCCAAAGACAAAAGTGCACGGGGGGGGGGAGGGTCCAGTTCTGGGGAAAATCTGCTGGGATGTCCGCTGCCCCCCCCCCCCGCTCCTGCCCTGGATCTTGAGGGAGGGAGTCAGACCCCCCCCCGCCCCCTTTCCCTCCCTGCTCTGGGCGCCAGAGACGCCTCCTCGCCCGCCAGCCCAATTGGGGGGACCCTAAAGCTCTGCCTGGCCCCTCGCTGGTTTCTCTCCACCCCCACCCCCACCCCCACACCAGCTGGGATCCCCGGGGGGGGGGAGGAGGGGGCCCTTTGCTGAATGGCCGCTGCAGACTCTGCGCCCCCCCCCCCAGGAACCTGAACTCTGCCCTCAAGGGGGAGGGGGGTCGGCAGACCCTGACCCGGGGCTGGTGGGGGGGAGGAGGAGGAGGAGGGTCTCCTTATCTCGGGGGTCCGGCGCCCCACAACCCGCTTAATCCTCCGCACCCCCCCCCTTGGCCCCACCTCTCGCGGTCCTTCGGCCAGCAGCCCCCCCCCCCGGCCCACCCAAAGGCTCCCCCCTCCCTCCAGCCCCGTCGAGCCTCCCCGGGCGCCGAGTTCGGATCCCGCCCTCCAGCCCTCCTCGTGGCTCCTCCTCCTCCGCACCAAGGGGCCACGTGACCCCCCTCCCCTCCGGGTCTTGCACTGCAGCCCCCTCCCCCCAAAGCCCCCTGCAGCTCACCGGCGTCCCGTCCGGACATTCAAGCCGCATCCCGTGGGGATGCTCTGGATGATCAGGGGCTGCTTCCGGGAAGGGCAGGAAGTGGCTTCCTCACCCTTCCGCTGCCTCTCTCCGTGGCCTCTCTAGGACTGCGTCTCTCACGCCCTTTAACCCTCGCAGGGCCACTGAAGGGGGGAGGCCGGCAGAAATGTCACTGTCTATGCTTGGGTGTTGTTGTGTTACTCGTTTCCCCCGCTAATCCACACATGTTATAAACACCATGCATGATCACATAAAAATAAATAAATAAATATGATATAATATAATATCAGTATAATATATATAATATACTGGCGGGGCCCGGCCACGCGTTGCTGTGGCTTATTGTGGTGAAATGGGAAAGGAACAGTAGCAGCAAATCAACTGCAGAGGCCAGCAGTACGTGCTCATGGAAACACGCAACCTGATACTGTGTGATGTCATTGATGTGTGTGACCGCATCCTCCCTCACTTCTCTTCCCTTGCATGGCACCCCTCCCCCTGCCTCCCTCCCCTCTCCCTTTGCTAGAGTGGGTGGGTCATATCCAGGTGCTGCACCCCCTCCCTCCCCTCCCTAACTTCTGTTCCCCTGCATGCCTCCCCCTTCGTCCCTTCCCCCTCCCATCCTCTCTTCCCTTGCATGCCTCCCCCTCCCTCCCATCTCCCTCTGCTTGGGTGGGTGGGTCATATCCAGATGCTGGGCCCACTCCCTCCCCTCCCTTGCACACCTCCCCCTCCGTCCCTTCCCTCTCCCTCCGCTGAATGTGTATGAGAGTGTGTTGTGTAACAGTAGTGGGTGAGGCACATAGAGTGAAAGGTACCTGCGTGTGAGGGGGGGAACCCCACCTGACGTCTCACACGGCAACGTGTGTATGTGTTTCACATCCACTCGAGTTATTGCCTATGTACTGTTTTCACTGCCCATATCCGGCCATCTGAGCGAACATTCTAAGGGCATGAACCTTCTAAGGGTGACAGTTACACACAGGCCGCTTCATGGCCTGGTGTGCCAGGAAAAAGATGTTTTACCTGACTCAGGTGTGTTGTCTGACAGCGGGAGGTACAAAAGAACACAGTCGGGGGAATGAGTAAGTGTCTGTGAAGTTTTCAGAGCGTTTGGGCCAGCAGGTGCGGGGTTATTCTCGAAGCAACAAACACATGGTTCCATTTTTATATATAGAGATAGATTATATACCTTCCCTGTTGCAGAGGTTTGGGGCAAGTGAGAAGCCAGGTGTTGCACCTGAAATTGCTGCAGAGTTTAATGTGTCTGCATGAAAGGCCTCAAGATGATCACAAGCGGAATCATCTCCCCAATAAACAGATGATTGGGAGTTTAATGGAATCACTGGGAGTCGCCTCCTCCTCCTCCTCCAGGGTCAGCCAAGGCTCAAAGGCCAGGCAGAAGGTTCTGCATTTCCTGCTATTTATTCTGCCAGGCTTTTTGAAACGTGCTTATTTCTTCCCTTTCAAGCTCTTCTCTCTCTCTTGCATGCGGGGAAAATGCACCCCTGGTTCCTTCTCATGCTCTCTGGGCTGTTGTGCGATACCCAGAGGCACACAGGGGTGGGTTTCGGGTCAGGCGGCAGCTTCATGATTTATGTATGTAGCTATTACAATATTCACACCCTACCTTTCCTCTTGGTGCTCAAGGCAGCTTGCAGTGGGTAAAAAAAATTACCTTAAAACCAAAACAATAACAAAACCCCAAAGGAGATGACCATGATTTTATCCACATATATTATGCTACTAGCGTGGCCCGGCCACGCGTTGCTGTGGCAATTGTCCTTCTCATCACAGTCCGCAACCCACACAGATGTGCAGGCAGGTCCAATGATCCGCAGTATAGCCTTTTGGGGTGGTCAAATGGAATCCCTCTTTCCCTTTTCAATTCACATTGTTATATGGTGGTGTCTTGTTTTTTTTAGTATAAGGTAACCCTTTCCATTCCACAACGGAACTGTCCAGAGTCGCGAGAATCCCGGCTGTCCATAGAGGGCTGGTTGGATTTCACGCACAGTCCTGGCCTTGGAGTAGCAAGGCAAGGAACTGGGGGAGCACGGAGGCTGCTATCCCAGAGATCAGGCACAAGCAGGAGGCAGGGTGGTGAAGGCAGCTCAGATCGGCAAGAGCCAGCTCCCCTGGGTTCTTAAAGGGCCACGATGCAAAGAAGCGGAGCCAGTAGTGTTGGTTTGCCCCCACCCCCAGCGGGGATTTTTTTCTAGAAGAAAAAAAGGGGCAAGAGCTCCAGCTTGCTTTTAGTAAAAGAGAGCTGTGGCGAATATGGGTGAGGAAGTGGGTAAGTGGTGGTTGGATGTGAGGGAGGGCAGAGTGAGGTGTGTGAGGATGAACTGGATGTGTATTGTGTGGTAGCAGTGGGTGAGGCACAGAGAGTGAAAGTTACCTGCATGTGGGGGGGGGGGACCCACCTGACGTCTCACACGGCAAAGTGCGTATGTGTTTCACTTCCCCTCGTATTACCTTCCAGTATTACCTATTTACTGTTTTCACTGCTCATCTCTGCCCTTCTGCGCAAACATCCTAAGCCCTCATCCCAAGCCCTCTGGCCACAGACAGACAGGCTGCACGGACATTCTAAGGGCGACAGAGAAACCCAGAGGACTGAGGAGAAACAGCCCACCACAGGAAAAATACTTCTACCATACATCAAGGGAATCACAGATCAAATAGGGAAACTGATGAAAAAACATCACCTACAAACCATCTTCAAACCCACCAGGAAAATACAGCAGATGCTACGCTCAGCGAAGGACAAGAGAGACCCCCCCCCCTCACTTCTGCAGGACTATATCGCATACGCTGCAGCTGTGGAAAGGTCTACATAGGAACCACAAAACGCAACATTCAGACCCGTATTAAGCCTACCCTCCGCCGCCCCTCTCGCCGCGCCTTCTCTAGGACTCTCTGTAGTGGAGTGGAGTGAGTTCTTGGGTGGAGGGGATTTCTCCGCAGCTGCAATTCAATGGGCATGGAGAACCGGACCCAGGCCTCTGTTGTAGCTTTGCCAAGCCACTGGGTTCACTGAGCCATTTACTTGGGCACAAAACTGGATTTTTATAATGTTATTTTTTTTTAACAAACAGTTTTAATAAGCAGTCCTGGGGCAACACAGAGAAAAAGGTACAGGAATTTAAACTGAGACCAACAGAAAACAAAAGGAAAGAGTCAAGCGTGCTTACTAAAAGATAGTTCGTAACAAACTGTAGTAATGCACCGCTGACCCAGCAGCACCGTGGTAGAACGTTGGGACGCCAATGGACCTACGGCCTTGCTGGTCGCACCGCACCCCCACTCCTCATCCCCCTATGAGTCATCACGGGTGCGAACTGTCACGGCTCAGTACCGCGCGTATGAGGACAATGGTCTTGCCCAGGGGTGAGATTAGGCTCAAACGCTTTACGCTCACTCTCCGCCGTAGCCAGGTGAGATCATGCATCACGCTGGTGATCTCCAGGTCTCCCGGTCTCGGCTCAGCCTCCTACCCACCTGCTTTGCGCCCACGATGAAACCCTAATAAAGGTGCGAGACCAGCACAAGGGCAGAGTTGTCGGGATCCGCGATGGAAGTCAGCCGCTTCCTGTTGCTGGCGCTCTCCGCCAGATGAAGCACCTCCTCAGCTGTCTCTGGCCTATTCATAGCGGCGGCCTGCCGGGGGGGATGACCATGGCTGGTGCGGGGAAACCGGAATCCTCGAACCTCCACCGCCGCTTCACCGTCGCCTGGGGAAGGGTCAGCGATACCGAAGTCCCTGGCTGGACCGGCGCGATCCAGGTTTCACCGCTTTGGTGTCGCCTGTCACTCTGGATCGGGCGTGATCGGGAGACGCGCGTACCCTAGGACACTCTCTCGTCCGGACGGAACACCGGTGAGTATGGGGAGCTTGCAAAAAAGCAGGGCTTATGACAAACGCACGTTGGCCGAACTGAAAAGCTGCTTAACGAAATCGCGGCAGAGATCCCCGCAGTAAAGAAGGGAGCTGCGCGGTCTGGTTGAGGAGATTGAAGCTCAGTGTCCATGGTACCCAGAGGGGAGGGACATTGAATCTTAAGGACTGGGGAAAACATCGAGGCGCACTCTTCAAGCACAGAGCCTCGTAGCGCCCGATATGTCGCTAAGCTACTGGCGTGGAGACAATGTTTTGTAATACCATCAGCCTGCAGACCTATGGCTCCCTTTGCTGTAGGCAGCCCTCCTTTCGACATCTTTTCACCTTCAATTTCAACCCGAATTTTCTCTATCCACTAAATTGGACGCCTTCCTGTCCTCCTTCTGCCCCCCACAAACCTGGCTCCTTCACCCAATTCAAACTCTCCAGCGGCTCAGCCGCTTTACCTCCTGCTCCGCTTTGTTCATTTTACCGAAGCCACTGCACCTCCGTCAAGCCGCCAAATAGTGGCGCTGGTTTTCAAAACTCTCGCCCAGAGCGTATTAGCCACTCGATCTGCAGAAGAAAGAAAACCCTGACGGAAGGACGATGCCGAATTCTTACATTGTGCCCCGTCCACTTCACAGATACTCGAGGGGGGCAGGGAGGGAATTGGCGTCATTAAGCCGGAGTTGTCGAAAGTACAGCCCCCTTTTAAGCTATAACATCCTCCGCGACTCCCGCCAAAGCGGTCGCGGGGCGTGAGGGAAAGGATCACCAGCCCCTATGTAGAGAGGCATGCTAGGAAGCTGATGGCGAGAATCACTCTAATGGTTCGGACGACTGGAAGACCACCTTCCGCGATGCTCCTGAGGCCTGCACAATTTGTGATCTGGGAGAAGCGAAGTTCCGCCGGCAATGCTTTAGCAGGGCAGCCGCCCCTCGGCGGCCTCATACAGCAGCTCAGCTTCTAATGCGGCTTTGATGCCTTCAGTAACTTTAGCAATCAGATCGTCCTGCCCGGTGGCCACCCTTCCCACGATGCGCCTCTGTAAGATCGCCTCCAAAGGCGTTTTTAGCGAAGTCCCCTAATGCCGGGCAGCCAACCCGGAGTTTTCACAGCACCGGCAGAAGCCTCGGGAGCCTCTATGCTGAGTTTGTAGAACAGGCTCCAGGAGGCCCTCTCAAGAGGCGGAGTTGACAACGAGGAGGCCCAGAGCTGAACCTCTCCTTAAGCATGCCAAGGAGAGCTTCGCCTTCCGCTGGAAGTGCCGCCAAGATGCGATCACAGGCCTAGGAAGGAACCCGAGCTGGCCGACATGCTCCAAAAGCTTGCCAGGGATATCGTCGGATCTTTTCGCCCATCAAGCCAGCCCTGGTCGAATTAGTCGCCTCTCTCGCTGCCATGGAGGCAGCCCCGAGACCTAGTGTTTCCAATTCATGCGAGCCAAAGCCAGGACATTTCGGAGGAATTGCTTAGAGAAGCTGCCAGTGGGAGCCTACAACCCTGGCGGAGGAGGGTCTCTCCCCAGAGTGGCTTAAGACCCCCCAGGAAGTCTAGGGCGAGGCTCCCAATGCCAGCTGGGGGAGGCCAGCGCCGGGCATCTCTGGCCAGCCGGAACCAAGATCCGCACCTCAAACCCTTCCCCCCGAGACTCCCCATGAGATCTTGGCTGCTCCAGCTCAGTATAGTGATCCCATCCCCACGGAGACCATTAGAGCTGAAATTAACGCCAGCTTCGCCCAGCTGAACAGGGTTGTTCATCATCCCAGGGTCATCGACCCCATGCACCGAAGAGAGCCATCCACATCCAAAGTATGGGACAAACATCCTGCAAGAGCTTGCCAAGTTCACCGGAACACCCTGCCTCTATGCTCTCACTTGAGTCTAATCTAAGTTCAGCTAATCTAAATCTCGTTGCTTTCGCTCCCCTCTACGTCTATACTTCCTGCTCTACTAGCCCCTTTCTACTTCCAAAGTCACCATGCCTCTCCGGGCCAGTGCCCTCAGAATGGTACGCATTTCAAAAAAATCTCTGCAGAGTCCACAGTCCACTGAATTGCAGCAGAAAGGAATGCTGGCCAGGAAGAAGGACTGCCGTTTTGAGCTCTTCCTCAGAGGATGCCCCATAGCCAATCTACAGGACAATGAGGGGCGGAAAGGGGAAGATGCTCTCGCACAATGGCCTTAAGCCAAAAGTCCTTCGTGAAGAAGCCCCCCTTGGCCCTCTCCAGCTGTAAAGGGTTAAACCAGATCTCATAGCCTCTGAGCCTGTGCAAAGCCCTAAGCTCAAAGCTCCCGAAAGTGGCAGCAAAAATCGTCAGCACCTCAGAGAGAGCAAAATCTCAAATCAGAGTTGCAATCACTCCCCTGTTACTTTATATGTGCTCTGTATGCCCTATGTATGTTCTGTGATGTCTTGGCCCCTCTTTCTTCTAAGAGGACTAAAAGTTTTTCCCCTCATAGAGGATTTTTCCATTGCTTCTAAGCTATGCTCTTGTTATTAGCTTCAATTAAAGTTTTCTCCTTCTGATTATGTGTGCCAATGCCTTGAAAGGCTTAGCACTTCATTACAGACATCCGGGCTTTAAATGGGACACAGCTTCGTCGTGCTCCCAGGATACCGATAGGACCTGCTTCAAGTCAGCCTCCTCCATCTTAGTTTAAACCTTCAAAACTTTCCTTCAAACCTCTCCTTGAGAACCTTTTCCTTCGGTCCATCTGAGGCCTCACACTGCCACATTGAAGTAGGCCTTAAGGTTTACATATGAAGCCAAAATCATTTTCTATGCTCCCACATTCTCTGCTGAGGGCTCCCTGGCTGATCGCGGTGCCCGGGGGGTCTCTCAGCCACACCTATCTTACACCAGCCTCCGCCTGAAGGTAGGGAATGCGAGCTCAAACGGCCAGTCCCCTTACGGGGAGGGGAAGGAGTAGAGCTGACTTCCAAACCCTTCCCCTGCCTTCCCCTTTCTGCACGCCTCCTCTTTTTCTAATGGGCTGACGCATGTACCCTTTCTAGATCTAGGATCTGATAAAGGGGCTTTTGCAGAAACCCTCTCAATTTGCTCCTGTGATCGAGCCTCAAGCCCAGGAACTGTTTTTCTTTGCATCTTCTCTCTATATCTTTCCTATAGGCAGCGTATATTACGATATATGACTATAGTGGCAAGAATTGTTCAAGTTGCTTTGCAAAAAAACCCACACCTTAGACGGTGATTGGGATTGTTTTACAAACAAACATCCGACCTGGATATAGCCTCTCCCTTCTGGGCCTAAGCGCTTCGGCAATTCCCTTGCCTTTGTATCTCTTAGCGCCTTGAATGTTGCAAGTGATCGTTGTCGGAATGGAGCCAACTGGGCGCCTTCTTAGCAAGCTTGGCCAAAACAAGCGAAAAAAAAGGGAGTAGTTCCCCCCCTATTGACCCAATCAAGGTCCTTCCATCCAGCAGACCATATCCAAAAGTACTCTTCTCTATTCTCTATCAAAGAAATTGCCCGCCCCCACTCCAGGGCTTGGGCTTTCCATTGTCATCTATAAAGAGCGAATTAACTCCAGCCAGCACGCCAAAACCCCTGGAGAAAAGCGTCGCTTGTTTTTTTTTCTCTTCCATACAGAGAGTTCCAGCCCGGCCATGCCAGACCTGCCGGCTATCACGAGATGGAGCCGGGGCCTCCCTGGAGGATCCGACCCCGCCGCCTTCCCTGTCGGGGAGGGCCCGATTGCCCCCTAGCCTGGGCCGAGATGGGGAGGGACCTCTGGAACCAGTACACTCCATTCTTCCCGCGGAGATCGCGAGCCCAGGCTGCCATTCCGAGGGCCAGCTATGGCTCAAGCGTTGGCGCTTGTGTGTCGCTGCTCCTCATCTGGCGCCATTCTCCTCTCCCTCTCTGCCGCCCCCTAAAGCTAGAAACTTGAGGTACAGCTAGGAACATTCCCCTGATAGATTAACCACTTGGAAGGAACTCTCCGCTGTTTCAGCAGCAGATAATTGTTGGAACCGCCTTCTCTCACAACCTTGGCACCATTGAGAATCACTCTCGAACCTGCAGCGCTAAAGACTATCAGTAGCTCTCCACTCATCTTGAGAAATCCGGCGGACTCGCATACCGCTATCGGCTCTGTAGCTTTGGTGATCCGGCAGCAAAGAGCTAATGCATTGGGCAATTATGCAACCGCGAAGGTTGCCGCTTCGCCCTCGTACATCATCCAGCCTATGTATGGTTAGCCATAAGCTTCTTTATTGTTTAAATTTATTACGCATGCCTAATTTTTTTGAAGGTTATGTTATTTGTTATTGCGCATTTCCGCCTTCGTCTGTCTGCCGGGACTCTCTGCTACCCCATAGGCTCTCCACCCCAGGAACCCGGCGCCGGCCACGCCGCCTCGCCCGGCTCATCTGCCTTTCGGGACCCCTCACCAACCGAGAAGCGGCCAGCGATGTCGCCCTCTCCAAAGGCGGGAGCCTGTCTCCCTCATAGCTTCCTCTTGTGGGAGCCCCGGACTTGTTTCCTGCTTAACACTACAAGACTATTGGCGGCTGGCCTGTGCCCGCCTCTTGAAGCCCATCAACTCCACCTCCACCGCTCTGGGCCCTGGCCTCCGAGGCAGCAGGAACTTCGCTGATCAAGCGACCTGAACCAATCGTTACGCTATTGATTCCCACTTGTTATTGTTACATCACCAAGGTTGTGAGAATGTACATAATATGTGTTGTTTTAATCTTTCTGATAATTCCCCAGTTGATTCACATGAAAGTCATTGAGCTACAAAGAGTTATCATCCCTAATCTGAAGTATGATGTTTTGCCACTTATTGGTGGTCAGCCCTCTGGAGCTGGCTGCGGGAGAGATGGTTGAGTGCTATTGGCGCGGCCTTGCATTGGTTTAATTGTGTGCCCTCGTTATCCGGATCTTAGCCCGTTCAATGTATATCTAATATTGCCTGTAACGCAGTGTGCAAGCCCTCGAATTTCCCTTTGCCACGCCCAGCCAAGTTCTAATGTTACACAAGCAGCTTGAGTCGAAGCGATAGGCAATGGAGAGGAGACAAAAGCGTCCCTTTAAATGCAGCCCCTTAGCCCCGGTCCCCTTTTTTCTAAAATGTAAAAAAGGAGGAGATGTAGTAATGCACCGCTGACCCAACAGCACCGTGGTAGAAGCGTTAGGGCGTAATGGACCTACGCCTCTGACTGGACGCTGGGCGCGACCCCACTCCTCATCCCCCCTATGAGTCACGGATCATGAACGCAATCTGGCTCAGTCACGGTAGCAGGGACAATGGTCTTGCCCCCAGGTGAGGATTAGGCTCCAGGCAGCTTACGCTCCTCTCCCATGACGTGAGGCCAGGTGGTGAGATCATGCATCACATGATGATCCTCGAGGTCTCCCCGATCTCCAGCTCATCTCCCTACCCACCTCCTTTACACGCCCACAATGAAACCCTAATAAAAGGTGCGAGAGACCAGCACAGGGCAGAGTTGTCAGGATCACGAAATCCCGCGCTTCCTGTTGCTGACGCTCTCCGCCAGATGAAACCTCCTCCGCGTCTCGCCTATTCCTTAGCGACGACCCTGCGGGGATGACTACAACAAACAGTTCTCAAATCCATGAGCAAAGTTCCAGAAACAAAACTTTACAAGCAAGGCTGGGTTACAGCATGAAAGATTCAAGTGGTAACAGAGTCAAAAGTGACCACTGGTCTGAGCCTGAAGCCATTACTCCTCTAATTTAGAACTAGCCAATGAAATCGCAGAAACCAAAGAAGAGTCCGGAAAAAGAGGACTCTGGCCCACACTCCTGGTTAACTCCTTAACTGGGGCTTTGACACTAGGAAAAAAGAAGTTGGTTTTAAGACAATGAGTTGCAGCTGTGGCAAAAGATAAGGGGTTGGAGTAATCTTGAAAGGGACGGCTCCAGACACCCCAATTAAACCACATGTGAAATGTCAGCAAAACAGCTTCTCACGAGAAGAGCTACAGAAAGAACGTCTGAACAACAAAAGGGAGTCTATTCTGTGCCAGGAAGTGTCTTAGCCAAAGTTCAATTTCTGTACAATGGGCAAGACAGTTGAGCGAGAAGACGAGTAGGGGGGATGGGCCTGAGGACCCCAGCCCGGGCACCAGCAGCCCAAGTGGCCCTAAGCATTCTGAATATTGGCCTGGCCGGGGTTAAGTCCTTTTAGAACCCATCGTCAGGCCCATATTTATTTACTGAACTGAGCGAAATCCACACTCCCTTCCACGGTGAGACCTGCGGGGTCTCCCAATGGGGTTGCTTCGGGGCTCTTTACCAGCTCGGGTCCCTCGCCACCCGCTTCGCTGATTTCACCACCAGGGACTCCACCCTGGCAGTTTCCCAGGCAAGGGGCATGGGGGGCGGGCTAGCCACTTACAGGCCGACGTCCCCAGAGCTCCGTTCTGAGCTTGAGTCTCGCCCCACCTGGGCGATGGCCTGCCACAATGTCCATCAAGCCTCCCTAATAGCCTGGGAGAGCATTTGAGCTCCCAGAATCAACTTTCGTGAGCCACAGGGTGGAGGAGGGTACATCTTCCTGTTCCTAAAAGAAAGCTGGGGGAAGCTCTCTCCTCGGCCAGTCTCCCAGGAGTATCTGAGGTACTCACTCTGGCCTTCCTCTTTCCTGTTCTCCACCGCCTCCAATGCCCTGCCACCCTCTGCTTCGCTCTCCTTCTTGGTCTCTGACTCCTTCCTTCCTCCACTTCAGTCTCCTCCTCACGATCCACCCCGAGGCCTCGCTTCCCTTTCAGCTTTTTATCCTTTCCCCTTGTCGTCCACAACCCCCACTCCCTCCCCGATCAGCTGCAGAAGCGTCTGCCCGAATCCCTGCCTTCACCCTCCCCTGCCCCACTTTTCTTATTCGGGGACCCCTTCCCATGCTCCGGTCTGGGGCGTGAGGAGGTGAGTCAGACGGTGCATTACTCTGCGCTTGTGGAATGCCTGCCCAGCCTGTCCGCACCTCTTCTGCCTTTGGGATGGCTGTAGGGCTGTCTGCCATTGGCGACAGTGGGGGGTAGCTCTACTGGACAGCTGTGCCCCTTACTCCTCTAGGGTCCCTGCCAACATCTGGGGACGGGGAAGTGGCCAAGCCTTCCTTAGCCAGCCACTTGATTTCAGCAGAATGAATCTGTGGGAATGACGGTTGCTAGGCATAGCTAGGGAAAATGGAGCCCGGTGCAAAATCTGAGTTGTGATGCCCCCTCCCCATGTTCGTTTGTGTTTTTTGTATCTTTTAGTGTTTTTTCAGTTTTTGGCCTGCAGGGGGAACAGTTTTTAGGCTAGCAGCATCAACATGTCAGGATATCTTTAGGATACTATCCTGATATTGCCAGCCAAGTTTGGCGAAGGTTGATTCAGGGGCTCCAAAGTTATGGACTCTCAAAAGTGCAGCCCCCATCTCCTATTAGCCCCCTTTGGAAACAATAGGGGCACCCCCCTTTTGGAGTCCATAACTTTGGATTCCCTGAACCAAACCTCACCTAACTTGGGTGGTATCATCAGGAGAGTCCCCCGAAAACTCCCTGAAATTTTGGTGCTGCTAGCTAGCCTAAAAAATGCATCCCTTGCAGGCCCAAAACTGGAAAACAATAAAAGATACAAAAACAAACCTGAAAATTTCGCTGCCCCCCCCCCCCCAGGTGCATGCCTGGTGCAACACGCACCCCCCAGCCCCCTTGTAGCTCTGTCTCTGTGCTGCTATCTATGAGGTGGAAAACTCCTGGAGATTTAGGCATGGCACCCGAGAACAGCAGGGTTTCGGGACGGAGAAACCTCCATGAGATATAATACTTCATACTCTATCGTTCAAAGCAGCCATTTCTGCCATTCAGCCAGTGTGGTCTCTAATCTGGAGAACTGGGTTTGACTCTCTACTCCTTCACATGAAGCCTGCTGGGTGACCTTGACCTAGTCACAGTTCTCTTGGAACTCTCTCAGTCCCACCTACCTCACAAGCTGCCTATTGTGGGGAGAGGAAGGGAAAGGAGCTTGTAAGCCACCTTGGGTCCCTTACAGGAGAGAATGGTGGGGAATAAATCCAAACTGTTCAGGGAAACTCATCTCTGCCATTTGGAGATCAGCTGTAATCCTGGGAGATCTTCCACTCCCCCTTTTAGGTGGTCCCTGCATGTATTACAGAGGGCATCATATTAGGAGACAGGTTCCCTCCTGGGGGGCATGAAAAAAAGAGGGAGTCCCTCATCAGAGGCAGGAGTTGATGAGGGTGGTATGATTGATGAGCCAAGGAGCCTTGAATTGAGTGGCAGCCATCCTAATATCCTCCTGCAATGAGCTCCCACAGCTACAATTAAGAGGCTGGGCTAAGCACTCCCTCGCTTCCCTGGGCATTCTTTTCTGTCTCTAGTGTAAAGAAAAAGTTTGTAAATGTAGCATGTACAGAATAACAATCTAAAATACCAGCCCCAACATTGATGCCAGTGCTCTGGATCTTCAAATGTTCCTTCTCCTCTGGAAGGGCACCTCCAAGACTTTGATTTGTACTACTTCCTCCTGCAGAAATCATCGTCCGATCATCTTCCCAGAGACCTGCTTTTAACCAGTCAGGAGTCTTAGTCATGCTTTTCTTCGATTCCAAATGCTAAATGCTCATTGGAGGATTTGGAGCTCTGTTTTCCAGTAGGTGCCACAAAGAATAGCCTCCTCCACGCAGGGCCAATCATCAGCCACTTAATGGTGTTCTCCTCTGCTTTGAAAGAGGATATTTTGGGGGGGAAATTCTTTCCGCCCTGGGAGAAAGGCCAGTTGCCAGGCTCTGCAATGAGTCAGATGGGGGGAGGAAGCAGAATCTTACTTGTGGCCCGTGGGTTTGTCATTTGGTGGTGACAAAAAGATCTGACCCACAACAGAATGGAATTAATCAGGGAGGCCCTGTTTTGTCAGCCCCATTGAAATGTGGGGGCAATACATAACAGACCAACAGCTTTCCATACTTTGCTTGATAGGGACTCTGGGTTGGATCTCAGGGAAGGAATAGTACCACTCTAACAATTTGCATTGCTCAGACCTTACCTGGAACACTGCATTCAATTCTTCTTACCACAATGCATGAAAAATATTGGACCGTGTCCAGAGGAGGGTGACCAAATGGCAGCAGAGAATGGAGACTGTTTAGCTGTATTTACTATGATTTCCTCCATGTGATTAATTTGATGATTAGTAAGGTGTGATAGCCAGCTGAAACTTTTCACACACTCCAGGCATTATACGGTTTGTCCCCTGCATGAATTCTTTGATGGGAAGTTAGGTGTCCACTCCTACGGAAGTTTTTTCCACAGTTGAGGCATTTATACGGTTAATCCTCTGTGTGAGTTCTTGGATGGGAAGTTAGGTGTCCACTGGAACGGAAGCTTTTTTAACAGCTGAGGCATTTATATGGTTTCTCCCGTGTGAATTCTCTGATGTGCAGTAAGACGTGAGCTGTGACTGAAGGTTTTCCCACACTCCAGGCATTTGTATGGTTTCTCTCTTGTATGGATTCCTTGATGGGAAGTAAGATTTCCTCTCTGATTGAAGCTTTTTTCACAGACCAGGCATTTGTACAGTTTCTCCCCTGTGTGAATTCTCTGATGTGCAGCAACACTTGAGCTACGACTGAAGGCTTTTCCGCACACCAGGCATCGGAACGGTTTTTCCCCTGTGTGAATTCTTTGATGGGAAGTTAGGAGTCCACTCTTACTGAATCTCTTTCCACACTCCAAGCATTTATATGGTTTCTCCCCTGTGTGAATTCTCTGATGTGCAGTAAGACTTGAGCTGTGACTGAATCCCTTTCCACACTCCAGGCATTTGTATGGTTTCTCTCTTGTATGGATTCCTTGATGGGAAGTAAGATTTCCTCTCTGATTGAAGCTTTTTCCACAGACCAGGCATTTGTACAGTTTCTCCCCTGTGTGAATTCTCTGATGTGCAGTAAGACTTGAGCTACGACTGAAGGCTTTTCCGCACTCCAGGCATCGGAACGGTTTTTCCCCTGTGTGAATTCTTTGATGAGAAGTTAGGTGTCCACTCTTACTGAATCCCTTTCCACACTCCAAGCATTTATATGGTTTCTCCCCTGTGTGAATTCTCTGATGTGCAGTAAGACTTGAGCTGTGACTGAAGGTTTTTCCACACTCCAGGCATTTGTACGGTTTCTCCCCAGTGTGAATTGTTTGATGGGAAGTAAGACTTCTGCTGTGGCTGAAGGCCTTTCCACACTCCAGGCATTTGTACAGTTTCTCCCCTGTGTGAATTGTTTGATGGAAAGTAAGACTTCTGCTGTGACAGAAGGCCTTTCCACCTCAGGCTGCTCCCTGTGAATTGTTTGATGGGAAGTAAGACTTCTGCTGTGGCTGAAGGCCTTTCCACACTCCAGGCATTTGTACGGTTTCTCCCCAGTGTGAATTGTTTGATGGAAAGTAAGACTTCTGCTGTGACAGAAGGCCTTTCCACACTCCAGGCATTTGTACGGTTTCTCCCCTGTGTGAATTCTTTGATGTGCAGTAAGACTTGTGCTGTGACTGAAGGCCTTTCCACATTGCAGGCATTTGTATGGTTTTTCTCCTGTGTGAACTCTTTGATGGGAAGTAAGGCCTCCACTCTGAATGAAGAATTTCCCACACTTGAAGCATTTATATGGTTTTTCCCCTGTGTGAATTCTTTGATGGGAAGTAAAGCTTCCACTCTGGCTGAAGCTTTTTCCACATTCCAGGCATTTATATGGTTTCTCTCCTGTGTGAATTCTTTTATGTGCGGCAAGTTTTCCACTCTCACTGAAGTGTTTGCCACACTCTGGACATTGATAAGGTTTCTCTCCTGTTTGAATTCGTTGATGAGAAATATAGTTGGTCTCCTGTGTATGGCTTGTTAAATAAGAAGTTATCTTTTTTTCCTCCACAAATCTCTTTGCACATTTCTGGGATTTAAGGATTTTCATTCGGGTACGTTCACTGCAATGGACATTTTTATCTGATTTTTCAGAAAGCCTTTCCCCAGTTGTAGCATTTTCATTCCTATTATATTTTTCGTAAATTTCTTCAAATAGTGCTGTTTTATGTGAATGGTCAACCTGGAAAGGACCAGAATTACTTCTGTTTTTCATTGTCTGTTTTCCTTCTTTCTTTTTCAGGGCACCAGAATATTCAGTGCTGTCTTTTCCATTGGAAGATGTCGCTCCTTTTTCATTCACACAATGCTCTTTAATTTCATTTGCTATATCACACACTTCCCATTTGGACACTATGAAAAAGAACATAATTTGAGTGTTATTGACTGAACTAAATAATAATAATAATAATAATAATAATAATAATAATAATAATAATAATAATAATAATAATAATAATAATAATAATAATAATAATAATAAATATAGTGTCCAAATAATTTAATATACCGCCCTATCCCCAAGGAGCTCAGGGCGCTGTACAGCATAAAAACATCATACATAAAATCATCACAAAATTATTGCCATAAATACAATTAAAACAACAGTTAATTCCTAATACAGGGTCCCACGAAACCCTTGCTTAAACCCTCCCCAGAATTATATATATATATATATATAATGGGTCCCGATGGTATAAGGAACCCATATGGGGCAAAGAGGAGGGGCAGGGGCAGGGGGCACCCTCAGCGGCTGGTCTCACCAAAGGCCCGGTGGAACAAGTCAGTCTCACAGGCCCTGCGGAATTCTCCAAGGTCCCACGTGGCCCGGACAGCTGGAGGGAGAGTGTTCCACCAGGCCGGCGCCAGAGCCGTAAAGGCCCTGACCCGCGTGGAGGCCAGCCGCATCATTGAGGGGCCAGGGACTTCCAGTAAATTGGCCTCTGCCGAGCGCAGAGGTTGAACCGGGACATATGGGGTAATGCGGTCTCGAAGGTACGAGGTTCCCAGGCCGCGTGCAGATGCAAGTGCAGATGCTGTGCAGATGCAAGAATTCAAAGGCCAAGTGTCTGAAATACATTTCCACAGTCCTGGAGGGCAATCTGGACCTAGGAAATACCACACAGTAGGGACGATAGGATTTCATCAGGACAGTTACTGGCAGAGAGTTCCTTCACTGACCTAAATGGTCAATCAAACACCAGCCCCAAAATGTAGCCACAGGTCTGTGACTTTGTTATTAGGCAACGATGAAGGTCTCTGATTGGTTCATTGCTTCCTTTTCCCAGGTCAGTGAGGGATGACTGAATTGGGGCTCTATGAGAAAGGCAATGCACATTTTCTCTCTCTGTGGTGTTTGACTCACAAATGTCCCCCTGGCTGGAACATGAACAACCTGCCCTCCAATCCTCAAAAAAGCACCCCAGAAGTTGTTTAATTCACATCCTCTCCCCAACCTTTCAATTCAATGAAGGAGTAGGGGTCACCCAAAGACTCTAACTCCAATATCTCTCCCATTTTCTTTTTTTATTCCACTTAAACCTGATGGAAAGCAGAAATGGAAAATGACTGTAGAAATGGAATGGGAAAATTAAGAGGGTCTCAGTTATATTCAGATCCATCCTGGAAATAACGTCATCCTACCTTCCCTATAACCTCATCTCCCTAGTCGGCCACTCTGTTTGGCAGAGGCCGACTTACTGGTGATCTCCGGCCCCTCTATGATGCGGCCGGCCTCCACCCAGGCCAGGGCCTCTAGTGCCTTGGCCCCAGCCTGGTGGAACACTCTGCCTCCGACCATCCGAGCCTTGCGGGATCTTCAGCAGTTCCGCAGGGCCTGCAAAACCAAGTTGTTCCACTGGGCCATGGGGGGGGGGGGGGAGGGCAGCTGCTGAAGTGAGCACCTTCCCTGGGGTGAGGGAGGGTGGGTTGTAGGTTTTCTGATCACTCTCAGGAATTAGGTTGTTTTCACCACCTATGGACTGTTTTAATTAATCTGAATGTTTTAATAGTTTTACTGTTTTTAAGTTGTTTTATCAGATGTTGTCCACCGCCCAGAGCCCTTCGGGGGTGAGCAGTATATTAAATATAAACTACAAATAGATTAATAAATAAACCTCAGAAAGGTCCAGACTGCAGCATCTCTCAAAGGTCATATATTCCCCCAGAGTCTGTGCTATATCCTATTAGTTTAAGCATGGCCAGGTTCTTCCTTTTACTTGACAGGTGATTCTTCTGTCCCCCACCCTCACCAGTCAGGACTTCTGCTATGCAACCCACCCACTGCTCACACCACCTCTGCACGTTCCTTTGCTTAGTAAACCCACTTTATTAATCTATGATACTGACAACGGACAACTGGAGATGAATCCTGGCTAAGGCTTGAAAGTTATTGAGAAAGCAAGGATTGCCTCTGCAAGATGTCCTATGTTGTCCTGTTGGGAAATCTCTATGTGCCAGGCTGCTCAGAATCGCTGACAACTCTGTCGGGAACCCAGGGGGAGAAGAAGGTGAAATGCACTACTGTAAGGGCTCTCTGGAATTGCTCTGGGTCTTATCTGCAGGAAAATGCATGCTTTCCATGCTCAAGGATCCCAGGATCAGTGCCTGGCATCTCCATTTAAAGGGGTTTCAGGTGCCTGGAGAACAGCCCTGCCACAGAACCACGGCCACTCAGGGTGGACAGGAAATAAGTGATCAGACTTGGTACAAGGAAGCTGGTTGTTTTCACAGTTCCAGATCTATAGTCGCCATTTCCACATTCACATCTCATTCAATCTCTAAGGAAGAGAAGGTCAAACGGTGAGGATAATCCCTATACAAATCCACCCGCTCTTAAAAGGAAGATCAGGCAAAGTACAGTCCCGAGGGACATATAGTAACTACCTGGCAGCTCCTCCTCTTCATCAAAGATCCCAAGAAACAGCTCTCCTTCCTCTTCAAGCTGGGATATGAGCTCAGGCTTAGCAATCGGAGGACCTTGTAATCAGGGGGAAAAAACAATCACCACCAAAATTATAACTCTCCTGAGTGCAAATAAATTCATCAGATCCACGTGATGTTGAAAGCCCATCCAGAAATACAAAATACGTTGAATATTAGGAATGGGAGGAATGACAGTACAGAGCCAAGAATCATCCATTTATGTCTAGCAGTTATGTGGCTGCTATGGAGATGGAAATGTCAAATGGAGATGGAAACTGTGATGATTCCAGGGTTTGCTCAAAAGGCGCTAACCACAGGTGCTTGTGATTGGCTGGCAGCTAAAGACCCAGTTTTTAGTCAGTGCTGTGAGAACTGAGAGGGAGTTCTGCAGCAGGAGAGCTAAGGAATGGCTGCATCAGAGAATTGCTCCGTTCTCTTGGTGCAATGCTTACTCTTGGTGCAATATTCTGAGTTCCCAGTAATACAGCTGTAGTACAGCAAAGCACACCAGTGGCTGTTTTTTGCTCTCAGGGAAATCTACTAAGGAAGAATAAGCAAGAAAGGCTCATTAAGGACTGTGGCCCTTCACAGAGAAAGAAGTGGATTTTATTCCGTAGGGACATAGAAGGGAGAAAATCCTACTCATAAACCTTACTGGGCTCAGATTGTCCGAGGCAGAGTGCAGAAATCCTACTAAAAACCTCTTGTTACCTGAGAGTAAAGTCGTCCTCTCAGAAAAGAGAACAGACAAGGAGAACAGTAGTAGCAACTGAAAAGCTTTGAAAACACCTTAGTGGTTTACGTCATTGTAAAGACCTAAGAAATAAAACAGCTTTTGAATAACTGAACAATCTGAATCTGAGGAAGAAGTCTTAAAAATCTTGTATATAGTACCTTTAATACTAAGTGTTCCTACTTTATTTTTGTTATTTTTGCTTTGCCAAATATTTTCCTTGTCTTTAAATAAATCTTATTCTAGTTCACCTTTTTAACTTCTAAAAAGCCTCTTGTGCCTGTTTGTTTTCTGACTAGGAAAGGAGGTTTTATTTTAAACTAGTGTGGCCCGGCCACACGTTGCTGTGGCTTATTGTGGTGAAATGGGAGAGAAACAGTAGCAGCAAATCAATTGCAGAGGCCAGCAGTACGTGCTCATGCAAACACACAGCCTGATACTGTGCGATGTCAGTGATGTGTGTGCCCGCATTTCTTGGGGGGTGGAATGGAAAGGCACCCCTCCCACACATCTAGGCTGGCTGGTCATGATCCTTTACCTGGGAGTAAGTTTGGTTGGTGGCAATGGGTGTCGCTTCTGAGGAAACCCTCTGAGGGGTGCAAAGTATGTCACGGTTGCTGTACCGAGCTTACTCCTGAGTAATGCGTGCCTGGTTTTCTTAAAGTGTAACACTTGCATTATTCAGGGAATCTAGGGTTCTTGGCCCTCTCCCTCCTGTCCACTTGCATGTCGTCCCTCACTCTCTTCCCTCACCTCCTTCTCCTGCTCCCTTGCACTGGCACCCCTCCCCCTTCCTCCCCTCCCTTTCCCTCCGCTGGGAGAATTGGGTGGAGTCGCATCATATCAAGATGCTGGGCCCCCTGCCTCCCCCCCCTTGCATGCCCCCTCACTCTCTTCCCTCCCTCACTTCTCTTCCCTTGCATGCCACCCCTCCCCTCCTTCCCTTCCCTTTTTCACTCCAGCTAGAATTGGGTGGGTCATATCAAGATGCTGGGCCCCCTGCCTCCCCTCCCTTGCATGCCACCCCTCACTGTCTCCCCTCTCTCACTTCTCTTCCCTGGTATGCCTCCCCCTCTGTCCCTTTCCTCTCTCTCCCTCTCTTCCCAGGGGACTCTGGGACTCTACCCAGACACAGGATTTGCATTCATCAATACTGCTGCTGCGGCAGGAATTGCAAATGTGACTACAATGCAAATGGACATAGAACCCCACCCGCAATACAATGCACTCAGCCACACCGTTGCATAGCAAGTCCCACCCAAACACTTAACTGATTGTTTTCCCACCCTGGACATGGACAATATTTATTTGTTTGTTTGTTTGTTTGTTTGTTTATTAGGCTTGATAGACAGCCCAACCCCCGAAGGGCTCTGGGCGGCATACAATGACACATAAAACAAATACAATATAAGATCTCATAAATACAATATAGCGATAAAACATTAAAATTCATTAAAATACATTATAGCAGCAATTCCAAAAATTACAGATAAAAATACATGCCCAGATGGCGCCCAAGCCAAAGGCCAGGAGGGCCAGCATTGCCCAAAAATGGATGGAATCAGCAATCAGTATGTCATGGTTATTTTACTTCCACCGGAAGGCTTCCTGATGGCTGGCCCTACAACTGAGTGGCTGCTGGGAGAAAAAGCCACCGGCGACTTGAATACTGACCAGAAATAATGCTGAAGATGGCAAAACTGTTGTGGGGGCTGCAGAGGGGGCAGGCAGTCTGCGGCTGGCATCCCCAAAGGCCCGGAGGAATAACTCGGTCTTACAGGCCCTGCAGAACTCGCCACGGTCCCGCAGGGCCCGGACAACAGATGGTAAAGCATTCCACCAGGACGGGGCCAGGGCTGTAAAGGCCCTGGCCCGGGTAGAGGCCAGCTGCATCGACGAGGGGCAGGGGACTACCAGCAAATTGGCCCCCGCCGAACACAGAGGCCTATTTGGGAGATATGGGGTTAGACGGTCTCGCAGGTATGAAGGCCCCAAGCCGCTAAGGGCCTTAAAGGGCCTTATACCCCACTAAAAATTCTCTTCTCACCAGACACAGTGTGTAACAGACTGCTCTCTGTGATACACCTCTGAAGATGCCAGCCACGGTTGCAGGCAATACGTTAGGAACAAGATCTACCAGACTATGGCCACACAGCCCAGAAAACCCACCACAACCAGTTGAATATGGCCATGAAAGCCTTCAACGATACGCTACAGAGTCTGTTTATTGACTTACGGTTCGAGACCTAACACCCTGGCAACTTTTCTGATGTCCTCTGAGGTGGTGCAAACACAATACTGTGAGGGATTGCAGAGAGGGATTCCCTCTCTGCAAGGTAACCCCCAAAAGGTATCCCAAATCACAGGAAGGATCATGGAGGGTAGCAGAGCTCTGCTCTTGGGATCAGCCCAGGAGAAAAGGATCCTCACCCAAAGAAGACACATTCCAAAAGTTCTCCAGCATGACTTCCTTGTACAGCACCCTTTGGGGGGGCCGCAGCAGGGCCCATTCCTCCTTGGTGAAACGCACGACCACATCTTCAAAGGACACCCCACCCTGCAAGGAGGAAGAGGAAGAAACATTTCTTTTATATCACTGGAAAGCTGATCTGTGGGCAGGAAAGTCAAGAGACAGCCCGGTCTAACTAGCTTGCTTGCTAGTGCTTTTTAGCACAGGACTATTTTGTCTTCCTCTTCCTTCTCTGAATATATTTCTGTAGCCTGAGTTCTTATATTTGGAACTTTATTAGAACTCCTTTTTATATAACTGTGCTGCATTTTCTCTGCTAAGAAACTGGGTAGCTTCAGTTCTTCTATCATGCTTTTCCCCCAAAGGAACAAAATGTGGGGGATTATTTCGGAGGTGATCATTTTCCTTCGCAATTGGTTATTTTACTTCCACCGGAAGGCTTCCTGATGGCTGGCCCTACAACTGAGTGGCTGCTGGGAGAAAAAGCCACCGGCGACTTGAATACTGACCAGAAATAATTCCTGCAGCAATTCATATTATGTATTCCAGGGACTGAAAGCTCCTGATTATGGAGTTTATGATAGGAAAAAAATACTGCAGGAATGGTAAAAGCATAGTTTGGTATTTTGGATATTTGTAAGCCAGTCTGTACAAAACGGACAGTGACTTATAGGACTGTGTGAAGAAATACCTGGCTCAAAAAATATATTCGAAGAATTAAACTCCATCTTTTAGAAGTTATGCACATTATTACAAGATATCTTATCCCTGAAGTGTACCTTTAGACCAGGGGCCAGCAACCTTTACCACCCAAAGAGCCATTTGGACCCCTTTTCCATAGCCCCGAAGATCTACCAAGCCGGAGAGGAGCCGCCTCCGATTCGGCCCCTCCACTCACCTTTCCTTCCAGCACTGCTCTGTAGGGCCTGTCTGGTGCCATCGCCTCTTGCACTGTGGGAGGCAGTGGCGCCAGGCAGAGAAACACCCTCTTCCCGACAGAGCAGGTGGGCCGCCTGTTCTGTGGGGCAGAGACGGGATGGTGGCTGTGGCCATCCCCCCTAGATACCTAGACCTGTTGCAAAATATCTGGCAATCGTGATCTTCTAAAAATCTCAATAAAATCAGTTTTATTTGTTGACTGTATAAGAATTGTGTGAGCGCCCCTCTGCCAGCCACCCCTCGCAGGAGCTTGGCTATGCTTCCGGAACAAACAGTGTGGTGTCTGTTCATAAGCTCTTTACTCCTGCCAGGTGGTTAACAGCACCCCTGCAAGTTTGAACCCCTGCACCACACCAACCAACCCTTCAGAACATAAGAAAGAGCCTGCTGGATCAGACCAGAGTCCATCTAGTCCAGCACTCCACTACTCGCAGTGGCCCACCAGGTGCCTTTGGGAGCTCACCTGCAGGATGTGAAAGCAATGGCCTTGCTGCTGCTGCTGCTGCTGCTGCTGTTCCTGAGCACCTGGTCTGCTAAGGCATTTGCAACCTCAGATCAAGGAGGATCAAGATTGGGAGCCATAGATCGACTTCTCCTCCATTAATCTGTCCAAGCCCCTTTGAAAGCTATCCAGGTTAGTGGCCATCACCTCCTCCTGTGGCAGCATATTCCAAACACCAATCACACGTTGCGTGAAGAAGTGTTTCCTTTTATTAGTCCTAATTCTTCCCCCCAGCATTTTCAATGGATGCCCCCTGGTTCTAGTATTGTGAGAAAGAGAGAAAAATGTCTCTCTGTCGACATTTTCTACCCCATTCATAATTTTATAGACTTCAATCATATCCCCCCTCAGCCGTCTCCTCTCCAAACTAAAGAGTCCCAAACGCTGCAGCCTCTCCTCATAGGGAAGGTGCTCCAGTCCCTCAATCATCCTCATTGCCCTTCTCTGCACTTTTTCTATCTCTTCGATATCTTTTTTGAGATGTGGCGACCAGAACTGAACGCAGTACTCCAAGTGCGGTCGCACCACTGCTTTATATAAGATCAATTCCTTTCCTAATTCCTAACCCTTCTTGCCCTGCCTTCCTTTTATCCCTCTCAAGACATTCCCTCCTTTCCGGGAACTCCCTGTCCACCTTCCTAGTGGGCTTCAATCTTCCTGTCCCTCCTCCATGATTGCAGCCTGGCTGGGGTTGTGCTGGCCTGGCCCCACTCTCTAAGGCTGCTGTGGGCTGCTGATTGCAGCTTGGCTAGGGCTTTGCTGCCTCCCCGCTGTTCCCTGGAACTCCTGAGGCCTGCTCTTGCTGCTGAGGTTCTCCTCCCATTTCTCTGCTGTTCCTTCTTACTGCTGGTTTCCTGCAAGTCCCTGCTGCTTGGGGGAAAAGTCCAGGGGAGGGGCTGCCAGTTGTGGGGCGGGGGCTGCAGGTCCCTGGGTGGGCATTTATAACAAGGGGGGAGGGCACAAGCTGCCAGGTGCTAGCCACGTTGTATAGGTCTATGTCTCCATTTAAGTTATCTTTTTAATTTTAGGAGTTCTGTATTTCACTGTCTTGTGTTTTGTAATGCTGTCTGAGGCACTGGTTAATGTGAAGATTTTATAATATTGTACGTCGTTTTTATCTCCTTATGTAAATGCTCAAGACTTTTGGTCACAGAATCACAGAGTTAGAAAAGACCCCCAGGGCCACTTAGTCCGCCCCCCGGCAATGCTGACCAATGGTCCTCCGGCCCCTTTTTAAAAACCACCACAAGAGACTCCGCCACCTCCCAAGCCAGCGTTTTTCACCGTCAATCAGCCCTTAACGTCAGGAACTTCTTCTTAATGTTTAGGTTGAACCTCTTTTCTCACAGTTTGAATCCGTTGCTCTGCGTTCTAGTCTCTGGAGCAGCAGGAAACAAGTTTGTTCCCTCCTGGACATGCTGTCTCTTCAGATATTTAAGTGTGGCTGTCATGTCATCCCTCAACCTTTTCTTCTCCAGACTAAACATTCCCAGCCCCCTAAGCCTCTCCTCACAGGACATGGATTCTAGACCCTTTCGGTTTCCTTCCTCTGGACACACTCCAGCTGGTCAAGATCCTTCCTGAATTGTGGTCACATGAGCTTAATATTAAGAGACAGTTAATTAAGAGGGGAACAGCTGCTCAAAGAGGAGGGGAGCAGAGCCCTGTGGGGACATTTGGCCCCCCTCCCCCATCCCTCTTTGGGGGCATCCTGGAGCCAGAGGGGCTGTCTTCACTGGCTGGGGGCTAGCTGCCTTGTGAGGAAGAGGCCACAGATGTCCACATGGAAACAGACTTGGGAATTTCATGGCCCAGTTTTATTTCAGAGTTCCTGTTTGGCCTTCTTCATTCCTGCCATACTACACAAGGAAAGGGGATGGGATCACCATGGGCTGTCTTGAAATCTTACAAGCTCCAGACCCAAGGGCAGTGGTGGCGAACCTATGGCACGGGTGGCAGAGGTGGCACTCAGAGCCCTCTCTGTGGGCACGTGCAACCAGAGTGCCCCCCCCCACACACACACACACACATCTAGGCTGGCCTGGGCCGTGGGCTCAATTACTGGTATTAAACCAAAGACCTAGTTTTGGGGAAGCAGTGAAGGTAACCCTGTCAAGTGCTGTTAAGCCCCACTGATTTTCATGCAAAGAACCAAAGCGCGATCCTTTACCTGGGAGTAAACTCGGTTGCTGGCAATGGGGCTTGCTTCTGAGTAAACCCTCCTACGGTTAAGTGATTCTTCACCCGCTCGAGAAGGGAGCGTACACGGTTAAGCTTCCAAGCAAAGCCACCGACTACCACCAAGCTTACTCCTGAGTAACGCATGCCTCGGAGCCAACCGTTTTTTCTAAACTAAAACCTCAGTATTCAGGTTAAGTTGCCGTGTTGGCACTTTGCGATAAATAAGTGGGTTTTGGGGTTGCAATTTGGGCACTCGGTCTCGAAAAGGTTCGCCATCTCTGCCCAAGGGCAAGGAGCCTCTGAGCCCTGGAATGGAAGGAACCATCGCTTCCCACTCATGCATGACCAGTAGCCCCAATCCCTTTACCTGAGCTTGTCGCATGGTGGCTCTCTTCCTTTCGCCAAGCGCAGGAGATGGTGGAGAAGGCATCAAGTACGTCTTTTCGCTCTTGCCTGGGAGGGGGAGAAATAAAATGGGTGGGGGATTCCTTTTTTGCACTACAAAACACAGTCCTTCGAAAGGCCCTCTCTCTATAATTGCTTCGGGGCACAACTGAGGGGGCCACCGTTGATTGAGGAAGGTTCCAGAGGTTTTAACCCATCATCTTCCTCCCACCGAGGCACTCCATTTGGGGGTGGTCCCACATTCATTCATCCCCCTCAAACTATTTCCTTTCAACCTCTGCACATCCACTCCAGGGCAAAGAGTTGCTGACCCTGCCTGAAGCTGTGCCCCACATTTAGGGGGCTATGCTGGTTTGGGCAGGCAGCGTCCTGAGGGGATGGGATGCACTGCTTGATGTAAAGTTGCAGGTGACAGATGCCAGCTAGGAGTGACTATCTCCCTGCACGCAGAAAACTAGCCATCCGAGGAAATTGTTCCTGCCCTCACTGCCTGGACTGGCCATGATGCATTTCTGTGAAAGGGGAATTTTAAGAGAGGGGAAAATGGATTCCTCCGTCCGCAGTCTCAGGTGAAGCCCCCTTGAATCCACGTGTGGAAAAAGCAGACAGAAAGGCCCTCATGTTTTCCCCCTCCACTCCACCCTGTTAGTCTCTGTGAGAACATGGACATGCCAGAGATGCGGTGTGGTCTTCCCAGATGATCTCAAAGAGATCCAGGAACTGCATTTGATGATCTGCAAGGCCTGGAAGGAAGAGATCCTCCCCATGAATGTGCAGCAGAGCAGAAAAAGAGCCCCCCAAACAACAGGAAACTGACAAGAATGAAGGAGGATTAGAACAGAATGCCGGGGGGGGGGGGGGGGGCGGCAGGGGAAAAGACTCCTGTGATGGAACAGTACTGTAAAACTAGCAAAGTCACATATGACTGTGAAAAGC
>NC_059425.1:6344937-6396580 GCF_021028975.2 Sphaerodactylus townsendi | reverse complement strand
GTTGGGTTGCCAACTGTGCTTTGGAACTACCTGGAGACGTGAGGGCGGAACCTGAACATAAGAACATAAGAACATAAGAACATAAGAACAAGCCAGCTGGATCAGACCAGAGTCCATCTAGTCCAGCTCTCTGCTACTCGCAGTGGCCCACCAGGTGCCTTTGGGAGTTCACATGTAGGATGTGAAAGCAATGGCCTTCTGCGGCTGTTGCTCCCCAGCACCTGGACTGTTAAGGCATTTGCAATCTCAGATCAAAGAGGATCAAGATTGGTAGCCATAAATTGACTTCTCCTCCATAAATCTGTCCAAGCCCCTTTTAAAGCTATCCAGGTTAGTGGCCATCACCACCTCCTGTGGCAGCATATTCCAAACACCAATCACACGTTGCGTGAAGAAGTGTTTCCTTTTATTAGTTCTAATTCTTCCCCCCAGAATTTTCAATGAATGCCCCCTGGTTCTAGTATTGTGAGAAAGAGAGAAAAATTTCTCTCTGTCCACATTTTCTACCCCATGCATAATTTTATAGACTTCAATCATATCCCCCCTCAGACGTCTCCTCTCCAAACTAAAGAGTCCCAAACGCTGCAGCCTTTCCTCATAAGGAAGGTGCTCCAGTCCCTCAATCATCCTCGTTGCCCTTCTCTGCACTTTTTCTATCTCTTCAATATCCTTTTTGAGATGTGGTGACCAGAACTGAACACAGTACTCCAAGTGTGGTCGCACCACGGCTTTATATAAGGGCATGACAATCTTTGCAGTTTTATTATCAATTCCTTTCCTGATTATCCCCAGCATAGAGTTTGCCTTTTTCACAGCTGCCATACATTGAGTTGACATTCCCATGGAACTATCAATTAAGACACCCAAATCCCTTTCCTGGTCTGTGACTGATAGCACTGACCCCTGTAGCGTGTATGTGAAGTTTGGATTTTTTGCCCCTATGTGCATCACTTTGCATTTTGCTACATTGAACTGCATTTGCCATTTCTTAGCCCACTCACCTAATTTATCAAGGTCCGCTTGGAGCTCCTCGCAATCCTTTGTGGTTCTCCCCACCCTACATAATTTGGTATCATCTGCAAACTTGGCCACCACGCTACCCACCCCTACTTCCAGGTCATTTATGAATAGGTTAAAGAGCACTGGTCCCAATATGGATCCTTGGGGGACACCACTCCCCACATCTCTCCATTGTGAGAATTTCCCATTTACACCCACTCTTTGCTTCCTGTTTCTCAACCAGTTTTTAATCCATAGGAGGACTTCCCCTCTTATTCCTTCATTGCTGAGTTTTCTCAATAGTCTCTGGTGAGGAACTTTGTCAAAAGCCTTTTGGAAATCCAAGTAGACAATGTCCACTGGTTCCCCCTTATCCACATGCCTATTTACATCCTCAAAGAACTCTAGTAAGTTTGTAAGACAGGATTTGCCTCTGCAAAAGCCATGCTGACTCTTTCTCAGCAGGTTTTGCTTTTGTACATGTTTTATAATTTTATCTTTAATGACAGATTCTACTAATTTACCAGGAACAGATGTCAAACTGACTGGCCTGTAATTTCCCGGGTCCCCCCTAGATCCTTTCTTAAAGATTGGTGTGACATTGGCCATCTTCCAGTCTTCAGGGATGGAGCCTGATTTCAAGGATAAGTTGCATATTAAAGTGAGAAGATCAGCAATTTCATGCTTGAGCTCTTTAAGAACTCTTGGGTGAATGCAATCTGGGCCAGGGGATTTGGTAGCATTTAGTTTATCAATGGCTGCCAGAACTTCTTCCTTGTCTACCACTATCTTCGTTAGTTCCTCGGATTCGCCTCCTAAGAAGCTTGGTTCAGGTGCAGGAATTTTCCTCACCTCCTCTTGGGTGAAGACAGATGCAAAGAATTCATTCAGCTTCTCTGCAATCTCCCTGTCATCTTTTAGCACACCCTTTGTTCCTTTGTCATCTAACGGGCCTACCGCTTCCCTTGCTGGCTTCCTGCTTTTGATGTACTTGAAGAACTGTTTGTTGCTGGTTTTGATGTTCACAGCCATGCGTTCCTCATAATCCTTTTTTGCCTCCCTTACAGCTAACTTGCTTCTCTTTTGCCACCATTTGTGTTCTCTCTGGTATTCTTTATCAGTTAAGTTGGACTTCCATTTTCTAAAAGACATCTTTTTTCCCCTAATAATTTCCTCAACGTCCCTTGTTAACCATGGTGGCTTTCTTTTGGACTGGGCGCTGCCTTTCCTAACCTGTGGAACACATTCCAGTTGAGCTTTTAAGACTGTGTTTTTAAATAACCTCCAAGCATCTTGGACATTTTTGACTCTCTTGATTTTCCCTTTCAGCTTCCTGCGCACTGTCCCCCTCATCTTTGAGAAATTTCCCTTTCTGAAGGCGAATGTAACTACATTAGTAGTTGTCACTTGTTCGCATGCAGAGATACTGAATCTGACAGCATTGTGGTCGCTGTTCCCTATCGGCTCAACAACACTGACTTCCCGCACCAGGTCCTGGGTCCCACTTAGAATTAGATCTAGGATCACCTCTCCCCTGGTTGGTTCCACAACCATCTGTTCTAAGCCACAGTCATTTAGCATATCCAGGAATGTTCTCTCCTTACTATGACCTGAACATGCATTTTTCCAGTTTATGTGGGGATAGTTAAAATCACCCACTACCACAACATTTTTGCTTTTGTTGGCCTCTCTTAATTTCTTTTTCCATCTCAGAATCCTCTTGTGCACTTTGGTCAGGGGGACGAGAATATATTCCTAATGTTAAACTATGCTTCACCCCTGGTATTGATATCCACAGTGCTTCTGTAGAGGAATCAGCTCCCCCTGCATTGTCTATTTTATGTGACACTATGCTCTCTTTGATGTAGAGGGCCACCCCACCCCCAATACGCCCTGTCCTATCCTTCCTGTAGAGCCTGTAACCTGGGATAACAGCATCCCACTGGTTCTCCTCATTCCACCATGTCTCTGTGATGCCCACTATATCAATGTCCTCCTTCAAAACTCTGTACTCCAGCTCCCCCATTTTAGGTCGAATGCTTCTACTATTAGCACAGAGACACTTGTATACTCTGTCTCTGTCCCTAACCTGGGATTTATGTGTTTTGCCCTCTAGCCTTTTGTAGACACTATCACTTATCACATTGGTATGCTCCTCGCTTGTATGTGGTTGATTTAGAAAAACCTCCCTCTCTGTCTGCATCCCCATGGACTCTGTATTCCGAACCGAAGTCACCTCAGCTCCTGTCGGCTTTCCCCCAAGGATCAGTTTAAAAGCTGTTCTGCCACCTTTTTAATGTTGAGCGCCAGCAGCCTGGTTCCTCTTTGGTTAAGATGAAGCCCGTCCCTTTTGTACAGGCCTGCCTTATTCCAAAAGGTTCCCCAGTTCCTGACAAAGCTGAAACCCTCCGCCTTACACCACCTTCTCATCCACGCATTGAGACCCTGTATCTCCGCTTGCCTAGCTCTCCCTGCGCGTGGAACAGGTAGCATTTCTGAGAATGCCACCTTGGGGGTCCTGGATTTTAACCTGTTTCCTAGCAGCCTAAATTTAGCTTCCAGAACCTCCCGGCTACATTTCCCAATGTCATTGGTACCAATGTGGACCACAACCGCTGACTCCACCCCAGCACTGTCTAACAGCCTATCTAGACGAAGCGTGACATCCGCAACCTTCGCACCAGGCAGGCAAGTCACCATGGAGAAAAAGAGATAACCCCTGTTAAAATACACTGTTTTAAAAGCTGTGGCTTTGAGAAAAGCCCTCAAAAATGAACACCAGAACACCAGAGCTCACTCTGCTCTTCCTGGACAGTCTTCTTCTCCACTGTTACTCCTCTCTGCTGGTTCCAGAGACTGAACTGATTAGCCAGTTACTTGTTAAAGGTCATGTACCTAAGAGATGTGTAACTTTATGAATGGAACTTATTGCATTGCAATTCAATATGATAATTTTTCAGCCAAAGATACTGAACGCAAAGTTGAATGAAATCAGTTATCATGCAAATATAAACTATATATAAATGAGTAATATTCTTCAGCCATGGCACCTCGGGTTATTATAAAATGCATATGTAAAGGCTCAATGTTATTTATTTACTTATTTTAATATTAGGAAAATTTAATTATCCTGTTGTTTTAATTAGTAATTCTCCAGAGCCTGAGGAGTGGATATATCCTTTTAGCAAATAGAACTAAATCGGGAAGTGCCAGATATTTCCTGGCGTTGGATCTTAAATATAGTCAAATGGTATCTGTTTTACAAATTTGTCTTTGAATTGAATGGCTAAACCCTTTTAATCCATTTTATATTTTTACAAATGAACTGTCAAGTTGGAAAGCAAAATCCATAGATGTAACATATGATTTTAAATTTAATAATTTAATAATAGGGTATAACCACTGTCTCATACCTAATGCCAATAAAGGTGATTGTGATTGTAATGCACCATCTGACACGCCCCAGATCGGCGCATGGGATGGGCTCCCCGAATAAGAAAAGTGGGGCAGGGGAGGGGGAAGGCAGGGATTCGGGGCAGCTGCAGCGATTGGGAGGTGGGGTTGTGGACGACAAGGGGGAAGGATGAAAAGGAAAGGGAAGCGAGGCCTCGGGGTGGGTCGTGAGGAGGAGACTGAAGTGGAGGAAGGAAGGAGTCTGAGACCAAGAAGGAGAGCGAAGGAGAGGGTGGCAGGGCATTGGAGCGGTGGAGAACAGGAGAGGCTCAGATACTCCTGGGAGACTGGCGAGGAGGGCTTCCCCCTGCTTTAGGGACAGGAAGATGTACCCTCCTCCACCCTGAGGCTGCAGAAGTTGATCGAGCTCAAATGCTCCCAGGCTATCGGGGGCGAGGACAGGCAGGCCATCGCCCAGGTGGGGCGAGACTCAAGCTCAGAACGGGCTCTGGGGACGTGGCCTGTAAGTGGCGCTCGCCCGCCCCCCACCCCCGTTTGCCTAAACTGCCAGGGTGGAGTCCCTGGTGGTGAAATCAGCGGGGTGGCGAGGGACCCGAGCTGGTAAAGAGCCCCGAAGCAACCCCATTGGGAGACCCCGCAGGTCTCACCGTGGAAGGGAGTGTGGATTTCGCTCAGTTCAGTAAATAAATATGGGCCTGACGATGGTTCTAAAAGGACTTAGCCCCGGCCATGCCAATATTCAGAATGCTTAGGGCCGCTTGGGCTGCTGGTGCCCAGGCTGGGGTCCTCAGGCCCATCCCCCCTACTCGTCTTCTCGCTCAGCTGTCTTGCCCATTGTAGAGAAATTGAACTTTGGCTAAGACACTTCCTGGCACAGAACAGACCCCCTTTTGTTGTTCAGACGTCCTTTCTGTAGCTCTTCTCATGAGAAGCTGTTTTGCTGACATTTCACGTGTGGTTTAATTGGGGTGTCTGGAGCCGTCCCCTTCAAGATTACTCCAACCCCTTATCTTTTGCCACAGCTGCAACTCATTATCTTAAAACCAACTTCTTTTTTCCTAGTCAAAGCCCCAGTTGAGTTATCCAGGAGTGGGGGCCAGAGTCCTCTTTTTCCGGACTCTTCTTTGGTTTCTGCGATTTCATTGGCTAGTTCTAAATTGGAGAAGTAATTGCTTCAGGCCATACATTAGCTCAGACCAGTGGTCACTTTTGACTCTGTTACCGCTTGAATCTTTCATGCTGTCACCCAGCCTTGCCTGTAAAGTTTTGTTTCTGGAACTTTGCTCATGGATTTGAGAACTGTTTGTTACGAACTATCTTTTAGTAAGTACGCTTGACTCTTTTGTTTTCTGTTGGACGCCGTTTAAATTCCTGTACCTTTTCCTCTGTGTTGCCACAGGACTGCTTATTAAAAACGTTTGTTAAAAAAAAATAACATTATAAAAATCCAGTTTTGTGCCCGAGTAAATGGCTCAGTGAACCCCCCCCCCCCATCAGACCTGCACGATTGGGCAGGGATGGTTCCTCTTTCCTGGTTCCAGGGCTTCATGGCAGGATCGGGGCCTCCTTTGCCCTTGGTTGGTCTCTGGTGTGCTGTCAGATTTCAAGACTGCCCAGGGTGACCTCCCTCCCCTTGCCTAGACTGGCAGGAGCGAAGAAGCCCAAGCAGGAACTATGAAACAAAACTGTGCCATGAATTTCCCATGTCAGTTCCCATGAGGTGACATGATAGCCACGCTTAAATATTTGAAGAGACGTCATATCTATTAGCGCAGACCGGGCTACAACAGTATTGAGCCAAACATAGAAATATTTTTATTTTAAGAAAGGCAGGGGTCAGTTCGGAGCTGGGAAGAATGAACCCACTTGAGCAAGCAAAGAGACAACATTCTTATACCCTTTCAAGAGCATACATGACAGTCAATAATTGATATGTCTCAGGGCAATCATGTGCGCCTTTGAGTTCCATCAAGGACTCCTCTAGAGACATCCTGGCACCGTAGAAGAAGAAGAAGAGTTTGGATTTATATCCCCCTTTTCTCTCCTGCAGGAGACTCAAAGGGGCTTACAAACTCCTTTTCCTTCCCCCCTCACAACAAACACCCTGTGAGGTGGGTGGGGCTGAGAGAGCTCCGAAGAACTGTGAGTAGCCCAAGGTCACCCAGCTGGCGTGTGTGGGAGTGCACAAGCTAATCTAGTTCACCAGATAAGCCTCCACAACTCAAGCGGCAGAGCGGGGAATCAAACCCAGTTCCTGCAGGTTAGAGTGCACCTAACCACTACGCCACTGCTGCTCCCTGCTTAATGGTTTGATTGTTGTACAACCTCCCTCCCATCCTGGGTCATCCTTATCACTTACCCTGTTTCCCCGAAAATAAGACATCCCCTGAAAATAAGACGTAGTAGAGGTTTTGCTGAAGTGCTAAATATAAAGCATCCCCCGGAAGTAAGACGTAGCAAAGTTTTTGTTTGGAAGCATGCCCGACGAACAGAACAGAGAAAAATAACACATCCCCTGAAAATGAGACATAGCGCATCCTTGGGAGCAAAAATTAATATAAGACACTGTCTTATTTTCGGGGAAACACGGTATCTCAGAATTTTTCTCCTATGTCTGCTTGTAATAACAAAATATGTTTTTCTGGCTTTGCTCCTCTGGTGCCCATCCAGTTATCAATAGAGGCATTCCTGGAAACGAAACTGACTATTCCCACTTTGAGCATTTGCAGCTGTTGCTTATAGTTTGGAATGTAGCTCTTCGTTATTTTGATTTACAGGGGGCCGAAATGGTCTCTCTACAACTAGGTGTCATGGCCTTCATCCTGTGTCTGGTTGACACTTGAAATTCCTTTAACCTGATTTATCCAGTTTAAACTCTAGGCCATGATTTAGGGAAACTTTATACTGCCCCGGTAAGATGGCAGCTATGTTTAAAAGAATTATAAAACAACCAAATCATATCAAATGTTACTTATAAAAACGTATAAACTGCATTTTAACAAGATCTTATTCCAGGAGGAGGAGGAGGAGGAGTTTGGATTTATATCCCCCCTTTCTCTCCTGCAGGAGACTCAAAGGGGCTGACAATCTCCTTGTCCTTCCCCCCTCACAACAAACACCCTGTGAGGTAGGTGGGGCTGAGAGAGCTCCGAGAAGCTGTGACTAGCCCAAGGTCACCCAGCTGGCGTGTGTGGGAGTGCACAGGCTAATCTGAATTCCCCAGATAAGCCTCCACAGCTCAGGTGGCAGAGCTGGGAATCAAACCTGGTTCCTCCAGATTAGATACACGAGCTCTTAACCTCCTACGCCACTGCTGGCTCCCTGGGATGGAAAGCGGCTGCTTGACTGTGGAACAACGCCACCCTGGAAGCTGCGGTGGAGTTTCCTTTGGACGTTTTTTTTTAAAAGAGGCTGGATGGCCATCTATCGGGAGTGCTTTAATTGTGAGTTCCTGCATTGCAGCGGGGTGGACTGAATGGCCCAAACCTATACAATGTGTCCAGGGATCGAGCTGCCTCCCAGTACCTGGCAGCCCCCTCCTCATCATAAATACTCACCCATAAATACTTACTCACCCATAATACTCACTCACCCATAATACTCACCCATAATACTTACTCACCCATAAATACTTAATCACCCAGGAACCTGCAGCACGGCCCCTCCCAACTGGCAGCCCCGCCCCTGGACTTTCCCCAAGGAGCAGGGCCCTCCAGGAAACCAGCAGTAAGAAGGAATAGCAGAGAAATGGCAGGAGAGCCTCAGCAGCAAGAGCAAGCCTCAGGAGTTCCAGGGAACAGGGTGGAGGCAGCAGAGCCCTAGCCAAGCTGCAATCAGCACAGCCCCAGCCAGGCTGCAGTCATGGATTAGGGCTGGGAAGTCTGAAGGCCACTAGGAGGGTGGAGCAGGGAGCTCCCGGGTGGGATGGAATATCCTGAGAGGGATAAAAGGGAAGAAGGGCAAGAGGGGTTGGTTGGTGTGGTGTAAAGGTTCAAGCTTGCAGGAGCAAGCATTAGCTCAAGTGACAGAAGTAGCTATTCTTATGAGGAGACACCACCATCATGTCCTGGTTTTGTTTCAGGAAAGAGTTAGCCAAGCTCCTCTGCGAGGTGTTAGGGTTCATGAGGGGGCCCTCACACAATTCTTATACAGTCAACAAGTAAAAGGGATTTTAAGAATTAAGATTTTTAAAAGATGACGCATTGCCAGGTATTTTGCAGGTAAATAGATCTATATATTCCTGTATCCAAACTTCGCTCTACTTGGATATTGGGTAACCTATAAAATGACCTTCATTCCTCAGATTAAAAGCGTGGCAATCGAGAGCTCCTAGATCTCAAATGGAGTCTTGTGCAAAGCTCCACTCACTTGAGTGTATTCCTCGTGACACAACTTGGCAGCTCCATATGTAAACTATCACCCGGACCGGCAGAAATGTGTTGTCCGGAAGATCTCAGAAATCTCCACTTCTCCAGACACCTGCCCCAAGCAGAACTCCCTGAGGGATTATTTTTTAGCCTTTAAAACCATAAGGAGCAGCAGTAAAGTAGGAGGTTAAGAGCTTCTGGAGTAGCCAACTATCTTAATCTTGGAGGGAACCGGGTTTGATTCCCCACTCTTCCACCAGAGCTGTGGAGGCTTATCTGGGGGATTCAGATTATTAGCCTGTGCACTCCCACACACGCCAGCTGGGTGACCTTTTGGGCTAGTCACAGCTTCCTCAAGGCCTCTCTCAGCTCCCACCCACCCTCACAGGGCAGGTGTTTATTGCTTGAGGGGAAGGGGCAAGGAGAGTTATCCAGCCCCTTTGAGTCTCCTGCAGGAGAGAAAGGGGGGATATAAATCCAAACTCTTCTTCTTCTAATGGCTGCAGGGACATATTGGCTGCTTTTTGAATAGAACAATCCCAGAAGTGCACTTGTATTCATTCTAGCAACTTCAATTCCTGACTCCTGCATGTTTAAAATGTGCTACTTGGTTAGTTTTCCCTCCTTTGACAGTTTAGTTCAGACTTTGTCCCCAGAGCAAGACCTTTTTGAAAAGACTATTTTACATTTTTTTTTACAATTTGCAGATAGTCCCTCCTGATCAAAGGGATTAATAAATGAATTTAATGCTTTATGAAGACCCAATTCTGGTCTAGATAATAGCCCTGCATCATTTGCATTCAGCAAAACTGGGGTTTCATAACCAGCTTGAAGTGCTAATTTTCAGAGATAAGGGATCCCATTTCGCAGAAGCAGTGCTTGATGGACTGCTGGACACTACAGAACTGTAATTATGACCCTTATTCCAAAAGGCCCTGCTTTGTGCTTTTCCGCGCCCGGATCAGCTTTACAGTGATGTAAAGAAATGTTTCCTCCTTCTCCTCCTTGCAGGGTGGGGTGTCCTTTGAAGAGGTGGCCGTGCATTTCACCAAGGAGGAATGGGCCCTGCTGCAGCCCGCCCAAAGGGCGCTGTACAAGGAAGTCATGATGGAGAACTTCTGGAATGTGTCTTCTCTCGGTGAGGATCCATTTCGCCTGAGATGATCCCAATAGCAGATCTCTGCTACCAGTCAGGGGTTTTAAAAGCTTCTCATTTGCTAATACAGCTCCCCCTCTCTCTTCTCTATTCTGAAGGAACGACTTTACTTTCAGTAAACAGATATTTTTAGCAGGATTTCTGCACACTGCCTAGGACAATCTGAACCCACTAAGGTTTATGAGTAGGATTTTCTTCCTTCTGTCTCCCTACAGAATAAAATCCACTCCCTTCTCTGTGAAGGGCCACAGTCCTTGATGAGCCTTTCCTGCTTATTCTTCCTTAGTAGATTTCCCTCAGAAATAAAAACAACAACCGGTGTGCTTTAGCATACCACTGCTGTCTTACTGGGAACTCAGAACACTCTTGTGTGCCTGAACTTGTCCCCTCTCAAAAAAATAAGCTTTGCACCAAAACGGGGCAATTCCCTAATGCAGCCATTCCTTAGCTCACCCTGCTGCAGAACTCCCTCTCAGTTCTCACAGCATTGACTAAAAACTGGCTCTTTAAGCTGCCAGCCAATCATAAGCAGCTGTGGTTAACTCCTGGTGTGCTGGAGCTTTGTTCTGTTACAATGCAGAAAACCCTGGAATCCATTGCAGTTTCCATCTCTGTTTGACAGAGAGCTGCCACAGAACTGCTAGAGCCGGATGGATGATTCTTGGCTCTGCACTGTCCCTCATCCTATTCCTAATACTTGCCTATTGTGTATTTCTGGATGGGCTGTCGACCTCACTTGGGACTGAGGAATTTATTTGCACTCAGGAGGGTTATAATTTTAGTAATGGTTGTTTTTCCCCCTGATTACAAGGTCCTCTGATTGCTAAGCCCAAACTCATATCCCAGCTTGAGGAGGAAGAAGACGTGTTTCTTGGGATCTTTGATGAAGAGGAGGAACTGGCAGGTAGCTACTATATGTCCCTCGGGACTGTATTTTGCCACCCTCTTGCGCAGCTCTGTCATATGTAGAGAGACTACCCAACATGACAGCAATATCTGTCTCCTATAAAAGCGCTCCATCATACTCTGAGGAGGCAATCCTTGCCTCTCGAAGCACCTTTTTTTCACAAGCCTTGGCCGGGATTCATCTCCAGTTGTCTCCTGGCAGCATCATAGAGGCGTGAAACTGGTTTACTAAACAAAGCAACGTGCAGAAGCGGTGTGAGCAATGGGTGTGTTGCATAGCAGGAGTCCTGACAGTTGGGGGAGGGGGACAGAAGAATCCCCTGTCAAGCAGAAGGGGGAACCTGGCTGCGCTGAAACTAGTAGGATACAGCACAGACTCTGTGGGAACGTATGGACTTTGAGAGAGGCTGCTGTCTGGACTTTTCTGAGATTATAAGGAAGTGATGGTGATGTTATTTCCCAGATTGGTCTGAATGTAACCGTGACCCTCTAATTTCCCCCTTCCATTTCTGTAATTATTTTCCATTCCTGATTTCTTCTCAGGTTTAAGTGAAATAAAAAAAGAAAATGGGAGAGATATTGGAGTTAGAGTTTTTGGGTGACCCCTACTCCTTCATTGAATTGAAAGGTTGGGGAGAGGATGTGAATTAAACAACTTCTGGGGTGCTTTTTTGAGGATTGGAGGGCAGGTTGTTCATGTTCCAGCCAGGGTGATATTTGTGAGTCAAACACCACAGAGGGAAAATTTCTATTGCCTTTCTCATAGAGCCCCAATTCAGTCATCCCTCACTGATCTGGGAAAAGGAAGCAATGAACCAATCAGAGACCTTCATCGTTGCCTAATAACAAAGTCACAGACCTGTGGCTACATTTTGGGGCTGGTGTTTTGATTTAAAGTTTAGGTCAGTGAAGGATCTCTCTGCCAGTAACTGTCCTATTCTCCATACGGTGTGGTATTTTGTAGGACAAGATTGTCCTCCAGGACTCTTGAAATGCTTTTCAGACACCTGGCCTTTGAATTTTTGCATGATGTACAGCAGTTAATTTAGTTTAGTCTGTAAAACTGAAACTCTCCTCTTTTTCAGTGTTCATGCTGCAGTTCTTTTCTCTTTCCACAGGGGAAGTGTGTGATCCAGCAAATGAAATGAACGAGCACTGTGTGAATGAAAAAGGAGTGACATATTCAGATGGGGCGGAAAGCATTGAATATTCTGGTGCCCTGAAAAAGAAAGAAGGAAAAGAGCCAATTGAAGAGAGTATGAGTTCTGGTTCTCTCCAGGGAGGTGTTTCTCATGAAATGGCACTATTTGATAAAATTCATAAAAAATACAATTGCCACAAGGAAGTGATTGAGCATTTGGAGGACTGGAAGGGAAAGGCCTTCTGTAGCAAATCAGATGAACAAAATGTTGGATTGCAGTGAGCAGTACCCAGCAGAACGAAAATCCTTAAAATCTGAGAATGTGCTGGCATGCAGGATTTAGAGGGAGAAGGAAACAAAAGATAACTTCTCATGGTGGTATTCACACACAGGAGAACAACTATAAATGCTTGGACAGTGGAAAAAGTTTCAAGAACAGTGGAAGCCTTATTTCCCCTCAAATTTCCCACCCAGGGCCAGGGAAACCATTACAAGAATGCCCTGGAGTGTGGAGTAGCCTTCAAGCCAGAGTGCCAGCCTCACTTCCCATCAAAGGAACGTCCTGCACCGGGGAGAAACCAGCTACAAAATGCTCCCTCTGAGATGTGGAAGGAGAGGCTTCTTGGGTCCCGGGACTGGACACCTTACTTCCCATCAAAGAATTCACACAGGGGAGAAGCCATACAAGTGCCTTGAGTGTGGAAAAGGCTTCAGTCAGAGTGTAAACCTTACTTCCCATCAAAGAATTCATACAGGTCAAAAACCATATAAATGCCTGGTGTGTGGAAAAGATTTCCGTCAGAGTGACCAGCTTACTTCCCATCAAAGAATTCACACAGGGGAGAAACCATACAAATGCCTGTTGTGTGGAAAAGATTTCAGTCATAGCACAGGACTTTCTTCACATCAGAGAATTCACACAGGGGAGAAACCATACAAATGCCTCCAGTGTGGACAAGGCTTCAGTAAGAGTGGAATCCTTATTTCCCATCAAAGAATTCACACAGGAGAGAAACCATATAAATGCCTGGAATGTGGAAAAGACTTCCGTCAGAGAGTACACCTTACTTCCCATCAACTAATTCACACAGGGGAGAAGCCATACGAATGCGTGGAGTGTAGAAAACAGTTCAATACAAATTGGCAACTTACTTCCCATCAAAGAATCCACACCGGGGAGAAACCACCATCCACAAAATACCCCTTCGAAAGTGTGGACAATACCGCTTCAATGGAAGAGTGGACACCCCTTTACTTCCCATCAAAAAAAATCTCATGCCACAGGCGAGGAAACCAGCCATGGAAGATGGCCTGGTGTGTGGAAAAGACTTCAGTCGTAGCGCAAGTCTTACTTTACATCAGAGAATTCACACAGGAGAGAAACCATACAAATGCCTGGAATGTGGAAAAAGATTCTATGAAAGTGGAAAGCTTACTTCCCATCAAAGAATTCACACAGGAGATAAACCATACAAATGCCTAGAATGTGGGAAAAGCTTCGGTCAGAGTGGAAGCCTTATTACCCACCAAAGAATTCACTCAGGAGAGAAACCATACAAATGCCTGGTCTGTGGAAAAGACTTTGTTCAGATTGGAAACCTTACCACCCACCGAAGAATACACACAGGAGAGAAGCCGTACAAATGCATGGAGTGTGGAAAAGCCTTTGGTCACAGCAGAAGTCTTACTGCACATCGGAGGATTCACACAGGGGAGAAACCATAGAAATGCCTCTAGTGAGGAAAAGCCTTCAGTAAGAGTGAAAGCCTTATATCCTATCAAAGAATTCACATAGGGCAGAAACCATAAAAATGCCTGGTATGTGGAAAAAACCTCAGGCCGTTTCCGCACGGAGGCGGAAGCAGCTTGGTTGGTGTACTTGACGCCGACGATGCTGGGACCGTTCGCATGAACGGTCCCAGAAAGAGCCGGGATGACGGTGCCGCAGAGCGCTGTCGCCCGGCCGATCTGGCATGTCCCCGGGCCTCCGGCACGTCGCTGAGGCCTGAGGACATGCCCCCCAGCCCTGCGCGCCTGCTCCTGTGTTGCAGGGCAGGGTGAAGTGTCACCCCAGAGCCTCAGCGTACGTCACCGAGAGGCCCCGCTGGGACAAGGTAAGTGCAGGGAGGGAGTGGGGGGGGGGGAGGCGCCTTGAAGCCACTGCCATTCGCACGGCAGCGGCTTCAAGCCGGCATTCCCACAAAAGTGCACTTCCCAGCGCACTCGGGAAACGCTGGCTTCGCGCCGGTCGGGCGGTGCGAGGGCGGCGTGGCTGCGATGCAGCTGCACCCCCTGTGCGAATGGCAGCCTGGGGACGGCGTTTTTGCCGTCCCCAGGCCGCCATATTCCGCCCGTGTGGAAACGGCCTCAGAGAGGACATCTTACTCCCTATCAAAGTGTTCACTCGGGGAGAAAAAATATAAATTCTTGGTGTGTGGAAAAAGGTTCAATTCTAGTGTGTGCCCCCAAAATCCTGACCCAGGTTGAGAGGTGGCCAGTAAATTGTACCTCTGCAGGCACCTTGTGAGGTAGGTGGGACTGAAAGCGTACCAAGAGAACTAGGTAAAGGTCACCCAGCAGGAGTGGAGAGTCAACCCCAGTTCTCCAGATTAGAGACCACACTGGCTTAATGGCAAAAATGGCTGCTTTGAATGGTACAGTATAAGGGATTATATCTCATGGAGGTTTCTCCCCTCCCCGACTCCTGCTGTTCTCAGGTGCCATGCCTAAATGTCCAGGAATTTTCCACCTCACAGTTAGGAACCCTCATCCCCACAGATTCATTCTGCTATGGTGGTGAAGAACAGCGAACCATAATCTGGAGAACTGAGTTTGATTCCCCACTCCTCCTATGAGCAGCAGACTCTTTTCTGGTGGACTAAGTTTGTTTCCCCGTTCCTACTGAGTGACCCTGGGCAGTCACAGAAAGGCGGGGTATAAATACTTTTTAATAAAGAAATAATAGCGGATTCCATTTGTACACAAATCCATGTTCCAAGAACCTGCAGGCTAGATTAATGTAACATGCTCTACATGGGGCTGCCCTTGGAGACGATCTGGAAGCTGCAACTGGTACACAACGCTGCAGCCCGTTTGTTCTCACATGGTATCAGGTCCAATTCAAGACACTGGTTCTTACCATTCAAGCTCTTCATGGGCCCACATACAGGAGAGGAGTGGCTTCCTCTGCAGATTCCCACCTGGTACTCGTGTTCTTCCCAGCATGGTCTGTTCTCAGTTCCCAGCTTGCCCAAGATGTGTTCTGCCACAGTCTGGACTCAATCCTTTTTGTTGGTCTGCAACGGCCTCCTGGAAGAGGCTGGGGGGCTCCTGCCCTCCTGGCTTCTCAGTGAGGCAAAAAAACAGATGTGTTCCAAAAAAAGAGTTGTGGGCAGTCTGAGCCCAGGCAGGGGGCAACACCCACTGGTGGGAAGCATGAGGTCTTTTAAGACTGTTTTTAATGTGATTTTATCCCTGGTTTTTAATGGTTGTTTTATGAAACCATTTTATATTGCTGTTGATTAAACGAATTGGCTGCCTGAACGTGTGGAGAACTTTGACCTCTTGAGTATGTTTTCTCCCCCTGCCCTCCATTTGGACGGACAACCCAGAAAAGATGTCGCAAATGAATATCAGGGGTGGGAGGCAAAGGCCGATGCAGGGGTAGAGGCAGATGCCACAAGACTCGGCCCTCCATAGAAATCCTGCCCTACCTTTGTAGCTGTTAGCAGCCGTTTCTCATTCTCCTCCAAGCAAAAGAAAGAATTGTCTTCTTCCTTTCATAGCCAGAATCAGCTGGGCATTGTGGGTTTTCTGGGTTGTGTGGCCAAGGCCCGGTAGTTTTTGCTCCGCATGTGGGTGAAACAGTTGCAAAGACTGCCAGACCGCAACCTAGAAAACCCGAAACAACCAAAGAAAGAAAAGTTCCTCCAGTGCCAAATTCTGCTCTGCTCTCCAGTGTCTTTCTTGCTCATTGTGATTCTACACAGGGTTCCCCCACTCATCCAGGCCTACTTTTTAGATCTCACTTTACTCAATTCTTATAAACTGTTTCTCTCCCTCGATAGGTAGGGCTCTAGAATGGAAACAGTAAATTTTCGCACAACAGCTAGATAAGCAAATTAAAAGTATACAATAAAATATAAAGATTTCAATCTACAATTCCCACAGTATGGGGAACCCTTGCCTGTTTACCGCTTAGGGTAGGGTTAATAACAAATATAACATATCAATTAAGAGCATAGAAGCTGTAAAAAGAATGCAAAAAAAGATCCATAAAGGCATTTTTTAGCAGGAAAGGAGAGGGGCCAGCTAAGGATGGACTACTCGTTGCTTTTAATCCCTCCCCTCCGTGGGCCTGGTGGAACCACTCCATCTTTTCCTGACCTTGGCCAGGGCCGGGTTGCGTTACTCTCCGCCTACTGAAAGATGATCAGGTCTGAATTATCTCCTCATTCTCCACAGAAGGTTTATTGAAAGGAGGGACTTGGCCAAAGGTGAGAAAGGGGGCCTCAAAGGGGCATAGGGTTCCCAACCTCCAGGGGGTGACTGGAGATCTCACAGTATCACAGCTGTTCTCCAGACAACAGCGATCAGCTCACTGGGAGGAAATGACCCCTTTGAAAGGTGGATCTAGGGCAGGGGTCTGCTGCGTGCGGCTCTTTCGTCGTCATCCTGCGGCTCTGCGTGGCTTGGGACCTCAATAGCCCACGAAAGGGTGAAGCAACATAAAACGGGAGGAGGGAATAAAAGGCAGAACTTCAGGAAATAAAAGGCAGGCCAGAACCTTCAGGAGGAGGCAGCTTGGTAGGCGTAGGAGGTTAAGGGCTCGTGTGTCTAATCTGGAGGGGCAGACCCGAGGTTTTGATTCCCAGCTCTGCCGCCTGAGCTGTGGAGGCTCATCTGGGGAATTCAGATTAGCCTGTATGCACTCCTGGGTACACACGGGCCAGCTATGGGTGCCCTTTGGGCTAGTCCCACAGCTTCCCGGAGCTCCTCTCGAAGCCCCACCCTACCCCTCCTACAGGGTGCTCTTGTTGTTGAGGGGAAGGGGCCAAGGAGAGATTGTTAAGCCTTGGAAGTCTCCCCTGCAGGAGATTGAAAGGGGGGATATAAATCCAAACTCGTCGAAATGCTGCAAGATTCGTTTGCCAGGGCTTTTGGTAGGCGATGAACAGCAGACATAATGTAGGTGGGGGCCTCTGGGGTTCATTGTTTTGTTTTGGTCTTAACTTGTTAATTTTTTTTTTTACCCTGCAATTGTGTCAGCCTTGAGACGCCAAGAAGGAAAGGGAAAGGGCATGAATATTTAATAATAGCTATGACATATTCCCATTCATTTCATTCCATTCATTCATTCATTCATATCTGCATTGTTTACATTTCATAGCTTAGCGCCCTCTTAATCCCCCGAAGGGCTCTAGGCCAGGGGTCTGCAACCCGCGGCTCTCATGATGGGAATTGTAGTTCATTAACATCTGGAGAGCATATGTGGATAGAATGTGCAGAAGTAAAAAAAAAATTTGGACAATTGTATTGTTATATATCGAGAAACCCGGTAGAGAGCATAAATATGGATTTAAGCTAATGTGATTTAATGTGAAATTTCCATGGGTGTAATGGAAGACAGAAAGGGTGGACAAACAATATAGTTATATGTATAAAATAATGATTCAAAGCAGCCCATACATGCAACAGCCTTGGGCTGGTAAGAAGAAAGAAAAAATGGACACTTCAAGAGATGGATTAGAATATATCCTGGGAAATCAAGAGTGACACTTGATATTTTACTACGAAGTATACCTAACCAAAAAATAAGACAGTAGGCAAGATAAACAGCATGAGATTTTGAAATGATATATGGATAATATCGTGGACTGGATGAAAGAAGCTCGTGTCAACGAAGAAATATGGGAGAAGAGGCTACAGAGAACGAACTTACTGCTGTTTGGGTGACAAAACTACGAAAAAGAAGCAATGGGGGAGGGAGAAAAGGGGGGGGAAGTATTGTTTGAAATTGTATGAAGAAGAAAATTACTATAAACTGTAACATCTTCAAATTGTGATACAGATTCAAAAAGATTAAATAAAAAAAAAATCTGGAGAGCCGATGGAGGTTGCAGGACCCCCTTCGCTTCGAGGCCCGCAAGTTTACAGAGAATATCAATTCAATCCAATAACAACAGTTAAAATACAGTTAAAACTCCATTAAAACTCAAGCAGCACATCAAATCCTAAAACAGCCAGCTGAGACCCATTGTACTGGCGCCAGAACCTAAGGCTGGGAGGTGAACGACGTCCAAGATGGCCAAGAAAGATGCCGTATCAGGATGGTAACAAATGGCGGGGGGCTCATATTGGGGCAGCCAAGTCGCAGCTGGCCTCTCCAAAGGCCCGGTGGAACAGCTCATAAACCATGAAGCTACCCGGCTCCTGTGTGCCTCCGGGTGTCGCACAACAGCCCAGCCAGGAAGGCACGAGAAGCAAGTGAACCACTCCTCCTGCATTCTCTCTGCCTGCAAGAGAGAAAAAAGAGCTTGAAAGTGAAGAAACAAGCACATTTCAAAAAAACTCGGTAGAATAAATAGCAGAAAATGCAGGACCTTCTGCCTTTGAGCCTCGGCTGACCCTGGAGGAAGAAGAGGAGGAGGAGGAGACTCCCAGCCATTCCACTAAACATTAAACTCCCAGTCATCTGTTTAGCGGGGAGATGATTCCGCTTGTGGTCATCTCGGGGCGTTTCATTTGGACACATTAAACTCTGCAGCAATTTGGGGTGCAACAGCTGCCCTCTCACCTGCCCCGAACCTCTGCAACAGGGAAAGCTAATATTAGATATTATATTAGATAATATATATAACATATATTATATATAATATTGTATATATGAATATGTATATATGTGTGTGTATGTATGTGTATATATATGTGTGTGTGTGTATATGTGTATATATGTATGTATATGTATGTATATGTATGTATATATGTATGTATGTGTATGCGTATATATATATAAGATATTATATATAATAATTGTGATGGAATAGTACTGTAAAACTAGCAAAATCACACATGACTGTGAAAAGCATCTTTGCCTTTTGATTTCCTGGAGGGAGGGCAGGAAACTATGCAGAGGTGCTAGGATGAAACTTCAAAGGCCTAAGTTACCTCGTGGCCTGAACAGAGTTTTCCTGAGAAGGGGGAAACAAAGGTTTTGGAATTCCATCTTGAGACGTGGTCAGAGAAACATCTCTGGGCCATGGGTTCCCGGAATGGGGACAAAGAACCAAAAGGGACCCGTAAACCAGCTAAGCAATCCCTTAACCGCAATGTTTTATTTCTTTTATTTCTGTTTTTCAATAACAATCGTTGAGACCTCAGCTGGTTGGAGTTATTGGAGAAAAGAACCCAGGTTTTAATGAAACAAGCGTGGCTCTCCCAGGCTTGCTTTCATGATAATAATATATATGTGGCAGAGCGTGGGAAACGATTCACACAATTCACACACACACACACCCATGCACAGAGAGTGAAATCATTGTCGGTCTACCAGGGCCCCCCGATCCTTCCCCCCAGGGGTGTGCAACCTGCGGCTCTCCAGATGTTCGTGGACTACAAATCCCATCAGCCCCTGCCAGCATGGGATTTGTAGTCCCACATGAACTATCCTAAGAGGCTCCCTAGGTTGGGTTCCATTCTCTGCCTGGTCCCCACCTCCCTCCCGCCCCACCCAGCGGTGCTTAGGAAGAGAGGCGGGGAAGAGAGGCGCGCTCCTAGAGAAGCCACGGAGAAAGGGGCGCCGGTGGGTGCGGGGGGGGGGGGGGGAAGCCGCTTCCAGCCCCTCCCGTACGCAGCCGTGGATCCTCCCGGGATGCCGACTGAATGGCCGGGCGGGACGCCGGTGAGCTTGGGTGCGGGGGGGGGGGGAGATGCTTGGTCGGGGGGACAGAATGTGGGTGGGTGGGCGGGTGGGGGGGTTGCTGAGCCCGAGAGGTGGGACCAGGTGGGGGGGGGAGGATCAAGTGGGGAAGGGGGGCTGTGGGGCGCTGGACCCCCGAAATAAGGAGACCCCCCCCTTCCTTCTCCCCACCAGCCCCTGGTCAGGCTCTGCCGCCCCTCCCCCTCTTGGGGGCCGAGTTCAGGTTCGTGGAGGGGGGCGCAGAGCCTGCAGCGGCCATTCAGTAAAAGGGCCCCCCTTCCCCCCCCCCGGGAATCCCAGCCTGGGGGGCGGGGGAGGAACGAGCGAGGGGCCAGGCAGAGCTTCAGGGTCGCCCCCCAGGCAAGGCGGGCGAGGAGGCGTCTCTGGCGCCCAGAGCAGGGAGGAAAAGGGGGCGGGGGGGGGGTCCGGCGCCCTCCCTCAAGATCCAGGGCAGGAACGGGGGGGGGGGGGCAGCTGACCTCCCAGCAGATTTTCACCCGACCTGGACCCCCACCCTGCCCTCGTGCGCTTCTGTCTTTGGAGAACCACAGCAGGGGCTGAAGACCCCTCTGCACAGGTGTCTCCAAGTGGGGCTGCTTCTGGGGAGGGGCTTGGGTGCCTTTTCTCCTCCCCTTCCCCACCTGGTTGCGGAGCATCCGGGCCCCTCCTCTGATCTCTTGCCTTTCCTGCCAAGCTGGAGGCTGCCACTGAGCCTCTTCTGGGGGCTGCCATTTTAACACACACACCCCCACTCCTGCCAAGGCAGCTCCCATTTTTCCTTCCTCTTCTCCAGGAAAGTGTTTTGGGGGTGGGGGGGGGGCGGCTTCCTCCTTTAAAAAAAAACAAAACCGGACAGTTCTTATGTCTAAAGTAGATATTTATTATTACGGCCTTTTGGCCAGCCAATAGTTTAAAATCAGAGTACATGTGAATACATAGCACTCCACTTATACAAAAATATAATATAAATTAAAATCCATTATAAAATCTATTAATAAATAACATTAGCTTCAGGCATTATTACAGTCCTCATCACACAGTGCGGCTCTTTGTTTTAATAAGGAACTACGCTTGTTGTGTACCAGTATGCAAAATTTAGCTACCTTCTGTGAGGTGGCAGAAACACGATCTTCTAATAATATTCTTACAGTTCTTAATAATATTCTTACAGTTCTTATGTCGTTGTAACCATGGGCCTGTAAGTTTATAGCAAGGAACAATATTCAGTTGCTGGTTTTATAAACCAAGCTAATAAAAAGCCCTGGTGGCGTATAGATAGGTGGGGTGGGGTGGGGTGGCAACTCTGGATCACAAAAACGTGGGGGAAACTCCCGTGTGGAAGCTCCATTGCCTCTGGATCGTGTCCGCAAAGCAGCCCCAAAGGGAGACCCCCCTCCCGTTTTGGTCTCATTTTCCTTCGTTCTTGTCAGTTTCCTGTTTTTTTGGGGGGGGGGCTCTTTTTCTGCTCTGCTGCATGTTCTTGGGGAGGATCTCTTTCTTCCAGGCCTTGCAGATGATCGAATGCAGTCGCTGGATCTCTTTGAGATCATCTGGGCTAAGACTCACACCGGTCCATGTCCTCTGGCATGTGCTTTACTTGGCCATGGAGGGAGTTACTCCTACAGAGGCTGACGCTAATTGGAGTGGAGTGGACGGGAAAAAACACCCTTCAGAGGCCTTTCTGATCCTGGCTTTTTTTTCTTCCACCTGTAGTTTCCCCAAAGGGACGCTCTCCCCTGAGGACTGCATGGACGGAGGAGGAATGCATTTCCCCCTCTGTGCTAAAATTCCCCCCTGCCACAGAAATGCACTCCATGGCCGGGTCCCAGGCAGGGAGGAGCAGGGAGGAACTGTTTCCTTTGGATGGGTTGAGATTTTCTGTGTGCGGGGAGATAGGTACTCCTAGCTGGCATCTGGCACCTGCAACTTTACGTCAAGCAGTCAGTCACATTCCCTCAGGATGCTACGTGCCCAAAACCACCATAGCCCCCTAAATGTGTGGGGCAGGCTAGGGAGTCTTGGCATCCCTCTGTGGAGCGAGGGTGTGGGGTGGCTTCAGGCAGGGTCAGGAACTCTTTGCCCCAGAGTGGATGTGTGCAGAGGTTGGAAGGAGGGTGTACGAATGTGGGACCACCCCCAAATAGAATGACTCAGTGGGAGAAAGGTGATTGGCGCCTTCCTCGATCAAAGGTGGTCCCTTTCAGTTGGGCCCTGAAGCCACTATGGAGAGAGGGTCAGTCAAGGATCTGGCACAGGAAACACATTTGTAGTGCAAAAAAGGAACCCCCCACCCCTTTTATTTCTCCCCCTCCCAGGCAAGAGTGAAAAGACATACTTGATGCCTTCTCCACCATCTCCCGCGCTTGGCAAAAGGAAGGAAGCCGCCATGCAGCCAGCTCAGGTAAAGGGGGGGGGGGGGTTTACTGCTCAGACCTGCACGAGAGGGCAGGGATGGTTCCTTCTGTTCCAGGGCTCGGAGGATCGGGCTCCTTGCCCTTGGGTCTAGTGCTCCCAGATTTCAAGACTGCCCTTTGAATGCTTTTTAAAAAGAGGTTGGATGGCCACGTCATAAATGCTCACCCATGGACCTACAGCACACCCCCGCTGGCAGCCTCACCTCTGGACTTTCCCCAACACACTCATAATGAAAAGGACCAGGTATTCCTTTGACTCACCTAAGGTCAGTAGAAAATGGACTACTTTTTAGAAAGCAAGCAAGATGTTTGCTAGCTGGACCGGTTAATAAACCTTCATTGACACGGAAGATACTTACAGTCATATAATTTGGCTTATAAATTAAATAAGCAAATCCATTGTTCCTTCTAACAGGAGCAGCTTTAAATATCCATTCAGGCCTCAGATCCAGCTCTCTCTTTGACTTTCCTGCCAACAGATCAGCTTTCCACTGATGCAAGGAAATGTTTCCTCCTTCTCACTCGCTATGCAGGGCGGAATGTCAATCTTTGAAAGAGGGTGGCTGCGTGCATATCCTTACTCAAGGGATCTGAAGCATCGGGCTCCTCATGGCTGTGCCCCCCCCCCAAAGGGCTTTCTGTACCAAAAGGAAGTCATGCTGGAGAACTTTTGGAATGTGTCTTCTCTGGGTGAGGATCCTTTTCTCCTGGGCTGATCCCAAGAGCAGATCGCTGCTGCTGCCCTCCATGATCCTTCCTCTGATTTGGATTGCCTTTTGGGGGTTACCTGGTAGAGAGGGAGCCGCTGCCTGGCTGTCCTGTGTTGAACCACCTCAGAGGACATCAGAAGAGGTGCCAGGGTGTTAGCCACTGTGGGTAGCTCCTGGTGTGCTGGAGCTTTGCTCTGTTACAGTGCAGCAAACCCTGGAATCCATCACAGTTTCCATCTCAGTTTGACAGGGAGCCGCCACAGAACTGCTAAATGGACAATTCTTGGCGCTGAACTGTCCCTCCTCCCATTTCTAATACTTACCTCCTATTGTGTATTTCCGGATGGGCTGTCAACCTCACTTGGGACTGAGGAATTTATTTGTACTCACGAGGGTTATAATTTTGGTGGTGGTTGTTTTTTCCCCTGATTACAAGGTCCTCTGATTGCTAAGCCTGAGCTCATATCCCGGCTTGAAGAGGAAGAAGAGGTGTTTCTTGGGATCTTTGATGAAGAGGAGGAACTGGCAGGTAGCAACTATACGTCTCTCGGGACTGTACTTCTGTCTATGAGTGGGTGGATTTCTTTGAGGATTATTGTCACTGACCTTTTCTTCCTTAGAGATTGAATGAGATGTGAATGTGGAAATGGTGAGTGTACATCTAGAACCTATGAAAACAACCTGCTTCCTTGTACCAAGTCTGATCACTTATTTCCTGTCCACCCTGATTGGCAGTGACTCTTTGGCAGGGCTATTTCCCAGGGACCTGAAACCCCTTTAAACAGAGATGCAGCCACTGAACCTGTGATCCTAGTGCATGGAAAGCATGTATTTTATCTCAGAGACGGCCCAGAGCAATTCCAGAGAGTTCTCAAATGAGTGCATTTTGCCTTATTCACCCCTCGATTCACAACAGAGTTGTCAGTGATTCTGAGTAGACTGACACAACAGGACAGCACAGCCCTATAAAACCCCACATCTTGCAGAGGCAATCCTTGTGTTCTCAGTACCATTCAAGCCTTGGCCAGGATTCATCTCCAGTTGTCTGTTGTCAGAATCATAGAGGCATGAAGCTGGTTTACTAAACAAAGCAACGTGCAGAAGTTGGTGTGCAGTGGGTGGGTTCCATAACAGAAGTCCAGAGTGGTGGGGGAGGGGGACAGAAGAATCACCTGTCAAGTAGAAGGGGGAACCTGGCCGCGCTGAAACTAGTAGGATATAGCACAGACTCTGGGGGGAATATATGCACTTCAAGAGAGGCTGCAGTCTGGACTTTTCTGAGATTATAAGGAAGGGATGGTGGTGTTATTTCCAAGATTGGTGTGTATGTAACTGAGACCCTCTAATTTTCCCGTTCCGTTTCTGTAATTATTTTCCATTCCTGCTTTCTCTTCAGGTTTAACTGAAATAAAAAGAGAGAGAGAGATAGTGGGAGATAGATAGGTAGTGGAGTTAGAGCATTTGGGAGAGCCCTGCTCCTTCCCTGTACTGAACGCTTGGGGAAAGGATGTGGCTTAAAACAACTTCTGGGGTGCTTTTTTGAGAATAGGAGGGCAGGTTATTCGTGTTTCAACCAGGGGGACATTTATGAGTCAAACACCACAGAGAGAAAATTTCCAATGCCTTCATCGCAGAGGCCCTGTTCAATCATCCCTCACTGACCTGGGAAGAGGACGCAATGAACCAATCAGAGATCTTCATCACTGCCTAACATTTTTGGGGTGGTGTTTTGATTTGCAGTTTAGGTCAGTGAAGGATCTCTCTACCAGTAAATGTCCTGATGAAATTCTGTTCTCCATTTAATTAACACAAACTAAAAATCAATCCATACTGGGTGATATTTTGTCGGACCAGATTGCCCTCCTTGACTCTGGAAATGATTTTCAGGCATCTGGCCTTTGAATTCTTGCGTGATGTACAGCAGTTAATTTAGTTCAGTCTGTAACACTCAAACTATGTTCTTTTTCATAGTGTTCATGCCACAATCCTTTCTTCTTTCTACACGGGAAGTGTGGGATCCAGCAAAAGACATTAAAGAGCTCTGTGTGAATGAAAAAGGAGTGACATATTCAAATGGAAAAAACAGCACTGAATATTCAAGTGCCCTCAAAAAGAAAAAAGGAAAACAGTCAACTAAAGAGAGAAGTAATACTGGTCCTTTCCAAGGTGAAAATTTGCATAAAACTGCACTAAAAGTGCACTATACCTTCAAGCACAGTGCCAGCCTCACTTCCCACCAAAGACTTCACAAAGGGGAGAAACTGTATACATGCCTGGAGTGTAGAAAAGATTTCAGTGAGAGTGGACAGTATATTTCTCATCAAAGTATTCACACAGGAGAGAAGCCATATAAATGTCGAGAGTGTGGCAAACACTTCAGTCAGAGTGGAAACCTTACTTCCCGTCGAAATGTTCACACAAGAGACAAACCATACAAATGCCTCAAGTGTGGAAAAGACTTCAGTAAGAGTGGAAGCCTTATTTCCCATCAAAGAATTCACACAGGGCAGAAACCATATAAATGCCTGGAGTGTGGAAAAGACTTCAGTCAGAAAGTGAATCTTACTTGCCATCAAAGAATTCACACAGGGGAGAAACCATACAAATGCCTGACATGTGAAAAAGTCTTCAGTCACAGCACAGGACTTACTTCACATCAGAGAATTCACACAGGGGAGAAACCATACAAATGCCTCCAGTGTGGAAAAGACTTCAGTAAGAGTGGAATCCTTACTTCCCATCAAAGAATTCACACAGGAGAGAAACCATACAAATGCCTGGAATGTGGAAAAGACTTCCGTCAGAGAATACATCTTACTTCCCATCAAAGAATTCACACAGGGGAGAAAACATATAAATGCTTGGAATGTGGAAAAGGGTTCAATATGAGAGGACACCTTACTTCCCATCAGAGAATTCACACAGGGGAGAAACCATACAAATGCCTCGAGTGTGGAAAAGACTTCAGTAAGAGTGGAAGCCTTATTTCCCATCAAAGAATTCACACAGGAGAGAAACCATATAAATGCCTAGTGTGCGGAAAAGACTTCCGTCAGAGAGTACATCTTACTTGCCATCAAAGAATTCACACAGGGGAGAAACCATACAAATGCCTGGAGTGTGGAAAAGGCTTCAGTAAGAGTGGACACCTTATTTCCCATCAAATAATTCATAACAGGGTAGAAACTCTATAAATGCAATTAGTGTGGAAAAGACTTCAGTCAGAGATCAAATCTTACTTTCCATCAAAGAATTCACACAAGGGAAAACCATACAAATGCTTGGAGTGTGGAAAACCCTTCCATCACAGCAAAAGTCTTAGTTCACAGCAGAGAATTCACACAGAGAAACCATACAAATGCCTCTAGTGTGGAAAAGGCTTCAGTCACACTGGAAACATTACTTTCCATCAAAGAACTCATAATAGGACAGAAACCAGGACAGGATCTGATAGTAGGAAAGCAAGTGGAGTATGCATACCTGTTGGAGTATCCAGGGTGGGGGAAAGAATCATTGTCTGTTAATAAGTAAAGGGTGCAATTAGCAAGCTAGATTTACATGTGTTGAGTAGGACAGCCCGGAAACCACACAGCACCCCAGTGATTCCAGCCGTGAAAGCCTTCGACAATACATAAAACTATGATAAATTTAAGAAAATTTGGAAACCATATATAGGCTATATTAAAACATAATTCTATATTAGACAAGTGAAATCCTGATTACTAATAATTTTAGATAACAACAGAGATATACATTTCCTCTTGTTACACAATGTATTTTTTTTTCTTGTTTAGAAAGTGGGAAAGAATCAGGAAATTATGACAAAATAGATGAGATAATGTATTGTGTTTATTTCCCTGTAGGAGAAATGTTAAGAAATTTAATAGTTAAATGCCAAAAAGAAAATATTGGAAACATATATAGAAAGAATATGTATAAATTGATGATGTGGGCATTTTGGGGTGTATTTTTTTTTGCTATTTTGATGTAACCTGTTGTAATGCTATAAAAGTAAGAACACACTGTCATTTTAGCTAGGCTCCTCTGATACTATTTGCCCCAGTTGGCTGAATAAAATTCAAATTGATTTTATTCTGAATCCGCTTGAGCTTTCTTGAGCTTCTTTTACTTTATTGGTTAACCCGTGTTAACAGCAGCAGCAGGCCATTGCTTTCACCTCCTGCCTGTGAGCTCCCAAAGGCCCCTGGTGGGCCACTGCGAGTAGCAGAGGGCTGGACTGGATGGACTCTGGTCTGATCCAGCAGGCTCCTTCTTATGTCCTAATGGTCATTTTACTTACCTCCAAAAGGGAGCCAGGTGTAAGCATTCTCCTCACACAGCTTGTAGGAGGTAAAATTCCACAGGGCTTCCTGTCGTCCTCTAAGTGGCAGCCTTCCAAATGCTTCGAGAGAGCAGCCTCGTCTCCAGAGAGGCCCTGATCATCCTCCTTGCTCTCAGAAGCAATGGAGCTGGAAGGTAGCTCAACCCCCTGCACAAGGCATGAAACTCCCAACTACCTCCCCTTGCCACAAAAACCCTGTTGGGTGACCTTGGGCCAGTCACAGTTCTCTCCAAACTCCCTCAACCCCACTGACCTCACAAGGTGTCTGTTGTGAGGAGGGGAAGGGAAGGGAAAGGACTTTCTAAGCTGCTTTGAGACTCCCTACAGGAAAGAAAAGTGGGGTATAAAAACTAACTCCCCTTTTTCCTCAACCCTCGTCTCTTCTTCCTGGTATGAGTGTGGATGTGCTCTTGTGTAGCCCCGGCAGCCGCCTGCGCTCACGTAGGGACAGTGGAAGAAAACATCTCCCTTCCAGCAGAACTGGAAATGGTTTGAGAAAGCCCTCTGGGGGTGTGTGGTATAAAAGTATAATAAATAAATAAAAATAAATACCATATATGCTCACGTATAAGCCGAGTTTTTCAGCCCTGTTTAAAGGCTGAGAAAAGCCCCCTCGGCTTATACGCGAGTCACCATTTTCTATTAATCACAAGGAGGGTGGCCGGGAACGGGACAACCTCCCTGCCCCCAGAAGCCGCTTGTTGCTGCCCTCATCGAGGGTGAAGGGGGACCTCCCGGTGAGCAGGGCTTCGTTTAAGCTGGCAGGCCTTAAATGTAGGGAGTTCCTTATTTGGGCAGTGACTCTCCTGATGTCACCAGTGCCTAAAATAAGGAGCTTCCTCTGCTCTTCCCGCCTTCCCTAAATTCTCCCGGTTCTATACCCTGGAGTCAATAATAAGTTTTCTCCCAGGCTCTGGGCAAAGTGCAAAATTAGGTGCCCCATTATAGTGGGTTGGCTTATACACGAGTATATACGGTAAATAAGAAAGGGGGCTTCTCTCCTGTGGGGCAGCTAAATCGAGGGGAGGGGCTCAAGCGGGAGGACGAGGCCAGCAGTGGACAGGAATTGCCAGCATCTTTATAAGGGTGGGAGAGAATTTGCTTTACTGTAATAGACAACACATCGTTTTCCCCCAGTACAGAATATATGAAGAACTGGTCTGATTCAGCTGGGCTTTTCTGCTGTCATCATGTAAAAGATCCCACAAAACCAACAGGTTAGTCTTTTGGAAACGACAAGGGGCAGGATCTTACAGATCCATTCTGGTAATAGCACTGCTTCCCCAGGCAGAAGAAGCTGTTTCCTCTCGCAGCAGGGGAAGGTTTTTTTTGCGTCAGATGAAAGTAATGTTCACAAAATGGATCTCCAAGATCCAACCCAAGGTTGTGTGTCTGGGTTGCTTACAGCTGCCACCTTGGATATGTTGTGCGATTAGTGGTAATATCCAGATGCAAAATCCACATTTGACACAAATGCAGGTGACAGCCAGAGAACACCCACAGCCTTAGGAATGCTCATCACGATTTTCCTAGCACACTGCGGCTGAAGTTATGGAGCCTGACCCATCAATCAGGAGAGCCAAGTATGGTTGCAGCAGCAGAAGCAACTCTGAGCACAATTCTCAGTCGTTCAAGGAGCATCTTCCTCTAAACGTTTATTTGCAAACTGTATTTCTACACTGGGATTCACAAAGAGTACTAACAATAAGAATAAAAAGAAACTAAAACTGTGAATCTTCTCCGTGACAGCGGAACTAAAAAAAAAACCCGGGATAAAATGTTAATACACCGCCAAAGCAGCCGGGAAAACAGTTTGCGCGTGGGGCGGTGAAACAGGAACCATCAGTCCAGTTTGCAGGAATGTTGATCAAAAGAGAAATAAAAAAACAGAGACTGGATGAAACTGGATATCACCATGCACTTTTCGAGGCTGGCCCCCGCCGTCCTTCTGTTTAGGGGGGCAGCGGCCCTCGCATGGGCCCTCGCGGGGGCACCAGGGGCCGTTGAGCGGGGCGAGGGGGCAGCGGGATCCGTTGGTAGCCATAAGGAGGAGGACGAGGGGGTCCATTGTACCCATGGGGAGGCATCAAAGGAGGAGGTCCCCGCATCCCGTGGGGAGGCATGGGCCCCGGGTGACCTGGAGGAAGAAGAGGCAGAGGCATCAGACAACCTACTGGTAGTCCCTGGCTCCTCCATGATGCAGCTGGCTTCCACCTAGGCCAGGGCTTTTATGGCCCTGGCCCCTGCCTGGTGGAACGCACTCCCTCCAGCTGTCCGGGCCCTGCAGGACCTTAATGAGTTTCGCAGGGCCTGTAAGACTAAGCTATTCCACCGGGCTTTTGGGGAGGCCAGCCGCTGATACCCCCTCCCCCCCTCCCTGTTCCCCTTCTTTTAACAGCTGGGACCCTGCTGTCCCCCTCTTAGAGGAGTTTTAGCCATTAGACGCCATCTGTTTGCTATTTTGAAATTTTATATTATGATTTAAATATTATGTTTTAATTTGCACCAGTACTTATTGTGCCGCCGTATTACCTGTTTTTTGTTGTTGTTGTTGTAAACCGCCCTGAGCCCTTTGGGGGAGGGCGGTCTATAAGTTTAATTATAAATAAATAAAATAAATAAGCACAGGAAGCAGGAAGAGTAAGGAACTCATGCCTAAAATGTTTGCTCTGATGTTGCTTAGGCGTGCTCAGTTTGAGGAAACAGAAGCATCCATGCAACGTGGGTCAGATTTAAGGCTCTGGTGTTAACCTTTGAAGCCCTAGCCGGCGTGGGGGCCTCGTATCTACAGGACCACCTTTTCCGATACATCCTTTGAATGTTGCTGAGTTCAGCTAATGGAACTTGTCGGTGATCTCTGGGCCAAGGGAAGTCCAGCTGGCCTCAACCAGAGCCAGGGCCTTTTCAGCCTGGTGGAACTCTCTGTCTGGGGAGACCACAGACCTACAGGATCTAGTGCAGCTCAGCAGGGCCTGCAAGACTGAGACATTCCACCTGGCAGATGGTGGAGGCAGCTATGGTGAAACATCTATTGCCCAGACTTTCCTTCTCCCGCTGTTGGGGTCCCACTCCAACTAAATAGTGAAAATATAATCGAAGGTGGGATCCATGGATTGAATAGGACTGGTGACCTACACGAGTTCCTTGCTGATATATTCTAAATTTGAATGATACTCTTAAGTGTGATTTTAAGCATTTATCATGTTTTACGTATTTTGTTTTATCGAACAGTGGAAACTGCCTTGAGCCTTTAGGAAAAGGCAGCGAATAAACACAATAATAAAATGATGCTCCCACCCATTAACACGCCTGCCAATGCTTTTCTATGGCCAAGACTTAGCAAACGGCCAGTTATTTCTTCTCAAAGTGCTCTGACTGAATTGATTTATTATTAATTAATTAATTAATTAATTAATTAGATTTTTATACCGCCCTATCCCCAAGGGGCTCCGGGCGGTGTACAACAATAAACATAATATAACACAAAATAGCTAAATCTTTAAAAGCTTTATACTTGTATACCGCCCTCCCCCGGAGGGCTCAGGGTGGTGAACAACAAGATAAACAGAATACACAGATAGAGCACGGATAAAATCAAGAAATATCAAAATTAATTAATAATAATTATAGCTCTATATTCATTAAAAACCAAACCCCATTAAAATGCAGCTTCTAAATATCAAGTACTTCTAAATACCAAGCAACCTACTATCATATCCCCTAAAGGGGGGGGAGGGGCGGTAGAGTCCACTAATGTTATGGGCGGGGGGATTTAAGATTCAATGCATGTGGATCCTGCAAACGACTGCAGAGGCAGATGGGGGAATTTGCCAAAGGAAAGGTTACATCTGCGACTGAAACCATCTTCACGGAATTTTTAGTTAATTTTCCCTTATTCTCCAGGTCTCAACTCCTGATGCACAGAGACATGGCCCGCTAGGGTGCCTCACGCTGTGCTGACACCCACAAATAGGCAGCCCCATAGCCCTCACTCCTTGCTTCTCTGCACGATCTAAAGAGGGGCTGAAGAAAAGAAGCTGGACATCCAGTGACCAGCAGGAGGATGTCGTGGGAGGATGTCCACCGACTTTCGCCGTTCAGCATTTTTAAAAAGGGAATTTAGGTCCCAACTAGTGGCAGGATGAAAGACGGCCTGGTTAGGGGGGTGAACCGGAATGCGAAAAAGCTGCAAGCCTCCGGGAAGAAATGGGTGGCCAGTGTCCAAGTGGGGCTGAGAGAGGTCCCTGAATTACTCCTGATCTCTAGGCTACAGAGATCAGTTTGCCTGAAGAAAGTCTAGGCTTGAGTTCTGTTGCAGCTAAGAGGCCAACAGGACTTCCCTTCAGCGTCTGACGAAGTGAGCCATGACTCTTGAACACTCAAGCCCCAAAAAATCTCGTTGGCCTCGAAGGTGCTCCTGGGCTCAAATCTAGCGGCTTTACAGCAGGACGACGTGGCTATCTTCTGAAACAGCCTGGAGAAAATCGATGCTTTCCAGGGCGCGTTCGTGTTTATGTTTATTTCAGTCTACGTGGGAGTCACTCTCCCCCTTGTAGGCTCAGGACTGTATGGCACTACACGCCACTGTGGTTGCCTTCCCAGGCTCCGTCCCCAAAATGTCCAGGAATTTCCCTACCCTAAGGAAGAAGCAGTCAGCTGACACAGACCCCCTTCCCCCCCACCAAACCCCCCTCATTTATTTCTGCACTGAACCAAAGATGGAAGAAAACATTATTCCCACGAGCTCTGCCCCACTTACCCATTGGAGTTCCAAAGTGAGGCCCCCGGGGCGGCATGCCCATAGGGGGTGGCCCAGGATGGGGCATGCCTGGAGGTGGGCGGGGGGGCGGCTGTCCCCCTGCCCCCGGTGGTCCTGGGTGATGAGGGCCCATCCCTGGCATCCCATGGTGCACCTGCATCTGAGGCATTCCTGGAAAGAGAACAAAACAAACTCTGTGTGGGGACAGTTCAAGGACTTTCACAGATCTGCCCACAAGGAGGCGCTGCCCCACTGATGGTTGGAGCAGACAGTAAGGAAGGCAATAAGGAAGCATCCCTATATGGAAATTCCAAGGGCCACCGCCTGGTCTGCCCCCTTCACACCGCCCCGCACAGCAAACGATTCTTCATCCGTCTGTCAGTGTGCTGGTGGCCAGACACCAACCTCTGACCTCCTTCCAGGATACCTGAACCCTACGTCTAAACCAGTGGTTCTCAACCTTCCGAATGCCGCGACCCTTTAACACAGTTCCTCATGTTGTGGTGACCCCCAACCCTAACACTTATCCATTTTACAGATGGAGAACACTGATGCAGAGAGTCTTAGGCAGGTTGAGAACCACTGGTCTAAACAGATGGCTTTCAAAACCGTGGCCAAGGGCAGGGAATAAAGGGGAATTGGACAGGTTCGTGGTGGAGAGATCCGTTGGTGGCTACGTGGAGAATAACTGGAAACTCCACATCCAGAGGCAGTCAACCTCTGAATCCCAGTGCCGTGGGGAAAACACCAGGGAAAGGCCTCAGTCTCTGCGCCCTGCTGATGGATCCCAGTGGAACTGGTTGGCTCCTGTGTGAGGCATGAGGATGGCCACGATGCACCACTGGGCTGACCCAGCAGGGCTGTTTTAACGCCTACTATTCCGTGGCCAGATAAGTTACCCAAAGCAGCAAATATTCAATACATGTAAAAGCCTTGTGTAACCCCTATGTTACAAATGGGATGACCCAGAAAGGGGTGGAGACTGAGAGAAGCAGTAGGCTGAACAACTTATGAAGTTGGAGGAAGCAAGGCTACTGGGCTGGGACCTTGACCGATTATTATAAGCTCTTAACGCCTTGTTCAAGAATTTATTGTCTCAGGGCTTTGTGTGTACAACTGGTGAGAATTCTTTTGGGGACCTTCATCATCTCAAATCCAGTACGCCGAGCCTCTGGAATCTTCATGAGGCACCCACTTGCAGGAAGAAATGGACTTGGCATTATTGGATTGTAATCAGAAGGACTTGAAACAAAACTTAAACAGGACCTTGAATTGTTATGTTAAGAAGAAGAAGAAGAGTTTGGATTTATATCCCCCTTTCTCTCCTGCAGGAGACTCAAAGGGGCTGACAATCTCCTTGCCCTTGCTCCCTCACAACAAACACCCTGTGAGGTGGGTGGGGCTGAGAGAGCTCCGAGAAGCTGTGACTAGCCCAAGGTCACCCAGCTGGCGTGTGTGGGAGTGCACAGGCTAATCTGAATTCCCCAGATAAGCCTCCACAGCTCAGGCGGCAGAGCTGGGAATCAAACCCGGTTCCTCCAGATTGGATACATGAGCTCTTAACCTCCTACGCCACTGCTGCTCTGTCAGTGTGTTGGTGGCCAGACACCAAATGTTAATGTTTGATAAGTGTTATATTTTAAGGAAAAATAAACAATTTGGTGTAAAATTTAGTTGCTGCAAACTCCTTCCAAGTTCTGCCCCACAGAACCCACAAGCAGATGTTACACTTGTACCAGCACACTGGGGCGCGGCTCGGCTTGCCTGTTGTTTAGCTCAGCATCAGCGCCCTGGGTGGGTCGTTTGCCTGCAGGACGCACAGTTTGGAGACGTACCTGGATGCATCCCGCCAGGAGGGAAAGGATGCGGGTGAGGAGGATGCGCCCCGGCAGGAGCGGCTCCGGCAGGGGGTCCCGGGGCTCCAGCGCCGGGGGGCATGGGCGGAGGCGGCATGGCTGGAGGCATTCCCGGAGGCAGGGCTCCCGGAGGCGGAACCGGTGGAGGGAACGATCCAGGGGGCGGGATGCCTGGAATAGGAAAAGCAGAATGTTGAGAGACAAGAGGCGGCCAGCAAGCGTTCAGTTTCAGAGAGAAAAACAGCAGCTCATTGTTAGAATATGATGCACATGCTTACTATAACAGGGAAGAGAAGTCAACTCAGGAGATAGGAGAAATGGCCCACTCCCGGGTGTATTACTGCCTGAATCTGGAGAAGCACGGGACTCAGTTCAGCCTGCGGCCATGCCTTCCAGCTAGGCTCAATTGGGAGTAAGATACCCCCAACATGCAGAGAACACACAGTTCTATGTCTCCTTAACAAATGAGTCAGGTGAGTCTGGAAAAAACCCTGAGCAGAAGCCTCCAGAACACAGGTGTCAAACTCGCGGCCCTCCAGATGTTATGGACTACAGTTCCCATCACCCCCTGCCAGCATGACGCGAGTTTGACACCTATGCTCCAGAACATAATAAAGGGACTCTTTAGTCCAGATAAGACTGAGGTGCTGTTGGTTAAAGACAAGGCTGGTTGAGGAGTCCGTTTGTTTCCAAGTTCAGTTCAAAGTCCTGGTTAGGGCCTTCAGAGCCCTTTGGGGCCTGGGCCCACATATCTAAAGGACCTCCCCCTCTACGTCCCTGTGTGCCAACTTCAGTCTTCATTCTCCACATTTATGCAATGCTATAAATTCCACTACAAACTTTACAATTCACTAATTAAGGGTGTAGGAAAGAAAATGGCCCAGCAATCCAGGAGAAGCCGTAGAAAGCAGGCTGATGTACAGAATCTCTGCACACTGACCCCGAGAAGGCAAAAACCAAAGCAGCGTTGGCTTACCTGGCGGGGTGACCCCTGGCCCCAAGGTGGTAACAACGGGCGTGGGCACCGACGGTGGGGGCGGGGCATCCGCAAACAGCTGGTGAGGCCGGTCTGCTTGCGACAGGGGGTTCTGAGCAGCCAGGAGGCGCTCTGCAGCCGAGCCATGCCTTTCGCCTTTGGAATCCTTCTTGAAGGCGTAGGAGACTGTGATGGGGCGATTACACAGATATTGTCCATTCATGGCTTCGATGGCCGCATCGGAGGCGTCAAAGCTGGCAAAGTTGATGAAGGCGTAGCCCTTGGAGTTGCCCGTGTCTGGGTCGCGCATGATCTTGGGAGTCTGCAGGATGACTCCGAACGCGCTGAAAGTGTCATAGAGCAGTTTCTCGTCGATCTCAGGGTCCAAGTTGCCAATGAAGATGTTGGCGCCCACGTCCAGATTCTTGTTGTGGGCCGAGGCCTTGTTGACCCGGATGGGCTTCCCGTAGAGCTTGATCATGTTCATGATTTTGATAGCGTAGTCAGCGTCCTCCTCGCTGAGGAATTCCACGAATCCATAGCCTGGAAGGAGAGGATTGTCAGTGCCTCTCAAAAACCACGGCCAGCTAAAAACCTCTGAGCACACTGCAAGGCCTAGTTGCTGACAGGCCCTCAACAGTTCACTGTCCTGCATGAGGCAGGACACCTAGACCAGGGGTCTCTGCAACCTGTGGCTCTCCAGATGTTCATGAACTACAATTTCCATCAGCCCCTGCCAGCATGGCCAATTAACTACCATTCCCATCAGCCCCTGCCAACATGGCCAACTGGCCATGCTGGCAGAGGCTGATGGGAATTGTAGTTCATGAACATCTGGAGAGCCACAGGTTGCAGACCCCTGACCTAGACTGAGTAACTGAGACACTCAGAAACGGGAAGACTGAACAAAGCTGACGGGCTGCCCCCCTCAATGACCCTGCACTTGTGTGGGGCACAGAAGACACATAAAGAGAGAGGTCTTGCCCATGGACAAAGACCTCAACCCCCGACAGAAATTTTCTCTGGGACCCAATCAATAGCACAGATTTGTGAATGAGCTGGAAATTACTTTCAAGGTCAAGTAAGATCCTGACTCTGGAACAAAACCAAGCGCTGAGTGACCCTCCCCTAAGATTTATCAAGGTTCAAACCTAACAGAGCCGGTTACACAACACACCTGCTCAGCTCCATAATGCTTAACAGCAAGAGTTGGGAACTTTTGATAAAAGGTGGCTTACCTTGGTGCTGGCCTGTAACTCTGTCCTTGGGCATGTGAGTGTTAACAACTGGGCCCGCCTGGAGGAAGAGTTCCCACAGGAGGGGCTCGCTGACCTTCTCATCCAGACCTCCCACATACACAGTGGCATCTGAGAGAAAGAAAAAACACCTCCTTGGTTAGGTAGACAGAGGATATGTTCCCTCGACAATTCTTGCTGCCTTCCCCTCTCACTGCAAAACCATTTCCACTGAACTGGCAGCATTCACTCATCTTAATCCTCCGTGCCCCTTCCTCTCCCAATCCAATCCAACCCAACTGTGCCTCTCTCCATTCTGTTGTCTCTTCCATGATCAAAATTCAGGCTGCAACTTTCGACCTCAATTATGCGGCTGTTGCTACTGTTCTATACAGCATCTTGTAAACCTAATATTCTGAATTTGGCTAGTCAGGCACTGATTTGAGAAGTCAAACCCCTTGGCCTCACCCACTCACAATACTCTTTGAAAATGTTGGGGGGAAGAATTAGGACTAATAAAAGGAAACACTTCTTCACGCAACGTGTGATTGGTGTTTGGAATATGCTGCCACAGGAGGTGGTGATGGCCACTAACCTGGATAGCTTTAAAAGGGGCTTGGACAGATTTATGGAGGAGAAGTCGATCTATGGCTACCAATCTTGATCCTCCTTGATCTGAGATTGCAAATGCCTTAGCAGACCAGGTGCTCAGGAGCAGCAGCAGCAGGCCATTGCTTTCACCTCCTGCAGGTGAGCTCCCAAAGGCACCTGGTGGGCCACTGCGAGTAGCAGAGTGCTGGACTAGATGGACTCTGGCCTGATCCAGCTGGCTAGTTCTTATGTTCTTATGATGCCAGGGTGGCAAGACACCCCAGGGAGAATAGGCCCGTGGGGGCAAACCTATGGAACTCCAGATGTTCATGGACTACAACTTCCATCAGCCCCTGCCAGCATGGCCAATTGTAGTCCATGAACATCTGGAGTGCCATAGGTTCACCACCACTGGTCTGCAGGATACAGAAGACAAGCTGTTGCTGTAGTTCAGTTCTCACGGTGCAGTTCTCAGACAGCATGGCGTAGTAGTTAAGTGCAGCAGACTCTTATCCGGCGAACCAGATCTGTTTCCCCAGTCCTGCACATGAAGCCTGCTGGGTGACCCTGGGCCAGTCTCAGTTATCTCCGTCCCACCTACTCCATCAAGTGTCTGTTGTGGGGAGGGAAGGGTAGGAGTTTGTAAGCCCCTTTGAGACTCTTTACACAAGAGAAAGGCAGGGTATAAATCCAAATTCTTTTTCTTCAAAGGTTTCATAATTTGAACATGTTAATGGAAAGCAGAACATACACAGCGTAAACAAGAAAGTGGACTATGGAAATTTCAACTTCTTTTTCATGACAGTAAATATTCAGTAAGTTATTACCATTATTTATTACTTTTACACGTTTCCTTCCCCTTACTTTTCGCAAAATATCTATTGGGGTCCTTCTTGGGCAGAATTAGGGGACTTTGGGGGATTTATTGTGGATTTTAGATGGTGTGGTGAGTGTCATACTGGGATCTAGGACAGTGGTGGCGAACCTTTGGCACTCCAGATGTTGTGGACTACAATTCTCATAAGCCCCTGCCAGCATGGCCAATTGGCTGATGGGAATTGTAGTCCATAACATCTGGAGTGCCAAAGGTTCGCCACCACAGATCTGGAGGTCCGGGTTCGAATCCCCGCTGTGCCCTGGACACTCACTGGGTGATTTGGGGCCGGTCACATGCTCTCAGCCGAATCTACCTGACAGGGTTGTTGTGAGGATGAATTAAGGAGAAAGACGTTCTGTGTCTCCATTGGTGCGAAAGGGGTGGCCAACCTGTGGTGCTCCAGATGTTCATGGACTACAATTCCCATTAGTCCCTGCCAGCATGGGAATTGACGGGAATTGTAGTCCATGAACATCTGGCGCACCACAGGTTGGCCACCTCTGGTTTAAATGAGCCAAGTAAGCCAGTAAATAAATGCTGGACATGAACGGCTATAACCATCACTTGAAGTCCCGGGACTGGGGCTCCCAACAGGCTGGCTTGCTGCGGTCCATTCCTGGCGTTGCAAAGTCACGGAAAAGCAAACTGGGGCCACCTTTTTTTTGGAGGGGGGGGGGGAAACGGCCCTCCGCACGACCTCGCAGCCCATGTCCTGGGAGAGAAGAACTCTGCACATGCTCAGACTTCGCTTCTCCGCGTGGGGTGTGTGAAAACTGTACCCAACATGCGCGAGGAAATCCCCCCCCCCCCCCCCCTCTTTCCCAGGCCGCGCCGCCGCCGCCATTTCTCCTACCTTGGTTCCTCTCCGAGATCGGACCCGCCGCCATTTTGGCAAAGGGGCGCGCAAAGCGATTCCGCCCCCTCTCCCGCAAGCAACTTCCGTCCTGAGCGGGAAATGACGTATAACGAAGTCAGCCAACGAGTGAGGGGCAATACAAACGGCCTCCCTTCAAGTGCCGCCATTTTCAAAGAGGGCGGAAGTCGAGGTGGCCTTTATAGAGGTTGCGACGCAAGCACTGAGGCAAACGGCTGGGGTGGGTGTCGTCATTTCCTTTATCAGTTCACCCCGCCCACCGCACGGGAGAGGGTGCTCTTCTCTTGTACGGCTCTTTATACAATTTAAAGTGTGTTCTTTATAAAAGATATATTGTTTGTATATATACACATCAACACACACGCCTATATAGATATATAATTAAAATCTTAAAATTATATCTATCTACGTATCGGTCTATCTATAGAGATATAGATATATATGTATGTATATATATGATATAGATATACATATGTATATATAGATGGATATAGAGATATAGATATTTGGTATGTATGTATGTGTAGATAGATAGACAGACAGAGTGATAGATAGATAGATAGATAGATAGATAGATAGATAGATAGATAGATAGATAGACAGACAGACAGACAGACAGACAGACAGATAGATAGATAGATAGATAGATAGATAGATAGATAGATAGATAGATAGATAGATAGATAGATAGATGGATGGATGGATGGATGGATGGATGGATGGATGGATGGATGGATGGATGGATGGATGGATGGATGGATGGATGGATGGATGGATGGATGGATGGATGATAGATGGATGGATGGATGGATGGATGGATGGATGGATGGATGGATGGATGGATGGATGGATGGATGGATGGATGGATGATAGATAGATAAATAGATAGATAGATAGATAGATAGATAGATAGATAGATAGATAGATAGATAGATAGATAGATAGATAGATAGATGTGTATATATACATACATAGATATGTGTGTGTGTGTATATGTAACCTCAGCTTGTGGGTTCTGTGGGACAGTACTTGGAATGAGTTGCAACAACAATTTTTAAACAACAAAATGGTTTACTTTTCTGTACAATTAACACTTTTAAAACATCAACATTTAACGTTACAATTCAAGGTCCTGTTCAGGTTGCATTTCAAGTCCTTCTATTTACAGTCTACTGATATTGCCAAGTCCAATTTCTTCTTGCAAGTTGGCTGGCTCCTGAAGACTCCAAGGGCTTGATGAACAGGTTGCAACATGATGAAGGTTTCCAGGAGAACTCTCACCCATTACAACCACAAAAGAAAACCCTTAACAAGGTGTTAAGGGCTTATAGAAATCAAGGTCCGAGTCTGGTAGCCTTGCTTCTTCTGCAAAAGAGCTCTTGCAGCCTCTCTGCTGCTCCGAGTCTCCACCCCTTACTGGGTCAACCCATTCTGGGCCAACCCATTCTGGGCATGGGGGTTACATATACACACTAAAATATTTTATTAATATATATGTATGTATGTACATGTGTGTGTACTGGTTAAGAGCAGGTGGATTCTAATCTATTGATTCCCCACTCCTCCATCTGAGTGGCAGAGGCTTATGTGGTGAACCACATGTGTTTCTGCACTTCTACATTCCTGCCTTGGGCCAGTCCCAGTTCTCTCTGAACTCTCTCAGCCCCACCTGCCTCACAAGGTGTCTGCTGTGGAGAGAGGAAGGGAAAGGAGCTTGAAATCCACCTTGAGTCTCCTTACAGGAGAGAAAGGTGGGGTATAAATCCAAACTCTTCTTTTTCTGTTTATACCTGGAGAACCAAGTTCCTCTACCTGAGCAGTAGACTCTTACCTGGTGGGCATTCTTCCTTTAATACTGGGTGACTTCAAATATTAGGCTTTCTTCCCCCGGGTTGGGATATTCCCCCTCCCCCAAAACTGCCATTTTTCTCTGGAGTTAGGTTTGCCACTCCTGAGCTGTGAATTTTCTGGAGATTTGAGGTGAGGCATTTAGGGACGGGAGCGACCTCAAAGAAATAATAAAGCCATTGAGCTCAGGAACTGATATCCAGGCCCCACCTGGAGATTGGCAACCTGACTGGAAAATTATTTCCCATACCAGACTCAAAGCCTGAAAGTAGGCCTCAGAACACATGCAAAGTTCCTTTCCCTGGAGAGGGAGGGGGTGGCTACCACCAGCTAGCCAGCCACCCCCATACTTTGCATTAGTGAGAAAAGTTTTCAGAAAATAATACTAACAACAAATCATGCTACCAATAACAGTAATAATTTATTATTAATGGTAATCGAGGAACATTGTTGATAACGATAGCAAAAGCAACAATACATTATACCTTTTTATCATTATTGATAGTAGCAATAATAATAATAACAGTCATTGTTACTGTGACATTATTTTCATGACCGTCGTCCCCCTATGGGACTCGATGTTGTGCAAAATTATTATTATTTTTTAAAAATGGCAAAAATAATGGGGTAACAGTGCAGGGGTCCTGAGAACACCTTGTAAGCCCCACACTTTCCCACAGCTCTCCAACATCAAAACGACACAAATGATTTAGAGAGCGTTTACGCTTTAAAATACTGAACTTTTCATAGACACTTAAATTTAAAAAATGTACACATGGGGGGATATTGTCATTTGTACCTTGGTACCTCATGTGCTTCATGCTACACAACATGTGTCAATCAGCACAGAAGTTGCAGCTAGCCATGAGCGGCCGACGCAAAAATCAAAACAAGCCATGCAACGCCGCTGAACATCTACGTACCTAGGTGCCGTAAGCAACCAACTTATGGTGACCACTGCAAGGGACTTTCAAAATGAGTGGGAAGCAGAGGTGGTTTGCCATCGCCGTCCTCTGAAGAGTCTTCCTTGGTGGTCTCTCCTTCAAGTACTGACCCTTCTGAGCTTCCCAAAGGCACCTGGTGGGCCACTGTGAGTAGCAGAGTGCTGGACTAGATGGACTCTGGTCTGATCCAGCAGGCTCTTTCATATGTTCATATGTTCTTCCGAGATCTGATAGACTTGGGCTATTCCAATAATGGAAAATCTTTTGGGCTCGGCATGTCAAAAATTCACAAAAAGCCTCACTTGACTCTGCTGATAAGAACACAAGAACAAGCCAGCTGGATCAGACCAGAGTCCATCTAGTCCAGCTCTCTGCTACTCGCAGTGGCCCACCAGGTGCCACTGTGTCACCTATTCCCAAACAAAAGAGAAGCAACTGGTTGTGGTGGGTTTTGCGGGCTGTGTGGCCATGGTCTGGTGTATCTTGTTCCTAACGTTTCGCCTGCATCTGTGGCTGGCATCTTCACAGGTGTATCACAGAGACACACTGTGTCCAGTCTCTGTGTTACACACCTCTGAAGATGCCGGCCACAGATGCAGGCGAAACGTTAGGAACAAGATCCACCAGACCACGGCCACACAGCCTGGAAAACCCACCACAACCAGTTGAATCCGGCCGTGAAAGCCTTCGACAATACAAAAAAGAAGCAATTCTTCACATATTCACTTACTGGTATTTTAAAAATACAGTTCAGTCATGTGTGGTGTTATGTGTTACATAAACATCAAATAATTTTTTAAAAATGACTCAGACAGGGAGAATAAATAGTTCTTGTTGGATGCTGGTGAACACGGGCGTGTCGCCTCTGACATGCACGTCATAGGTTCGGCATCATTGAGCTACACCACGCTGCCGCCCTTCTTATACCACTGATGGGGAATTACCAAAATTGTACAGAAGAGGGACAGCATATTTTAACTGGGTGGGAAGGCAGCCTGGAATAGCCCGGATCATCATCAGATCTTGGAAGCTAATCATGGTCAGTAGTTGGAAGGAAGACTGCAGAGGAAGGGGTTGGCAAACTACCTCTGCTAAATCATTTGCTTTAAAAGCTAATTGCTGGGGTCACCAAATTGGATGCAACTTGGCGGCACTTTACATGCACATAAATATGTTAACTCTCGACCAAGAGAGTTTCAGAGACGCGCTAGGAAAGACGTTTGATCAATTCCTGGTTTTTATATTTTCACCTCTGGAAGCTGCCGTTTCCCCTTCTTTTCAGATGACCAACTGGCATCCTCCCGGCACCATTCTACCTTTTCAGATCAACGTATTCTCCATTGGTGTGACTCACATCCTGTGAAAGCTAAGAATGGACCAAATGCAGGGTTTCAGCATCTCCCTTGGTAAAGGAGAGCCCCGAAACAGGGGTAAGAGAGCGCGACGTTGGGAAAGCTGCCGACTCTGCATTCAGCCAGTTCCCACGTTGCTTGCACACAATCCATCGTGCATGGAAAGGGTGCAAAGGCAACTCCAAACACATGGCGAATTCTGTGGAGTTTTGTTTTAAGTTGAGGCAGGAGGGTAAAAAGGCTCTCGTGGGAATGATCTAACATGCAACAAGTGGCTATTTAACAAGGCCTTTAAAAAATCTTTAGCTCAAAAGTGCTTGCTTCCTATTTCTTACTTAAGTGTGTAAAATAAAAACATAACAGTAACTGTTCGCCAGCAGCGTCACCTTTGACATAGCCAGGCCTCATAGCAGTATCTGGGCCATGCTTCCCCAACTCCACTATGGCTTTCTCTTGCTAAAAAATACACCAAAAGGGCATTCAAGACAAGGAAACGGAATAAAACAACACACAGTGCAGATATACAGAGACAGGGAAATGCATGGAGTCCCTTGGTGCCAGCAATATTCTCCTATTCACGCAGTACGGAAGTCCTTCTTCCAACCTGGAAGGCTTGACATATACAGAATATATAAGCAGCATTCGGCGTTATCTGGCGATATGTCATGAATTTCTGGGTAGCCTCTTTGCGGCAGATTAAAAACGCCCTTTGACTTTTCCCCCCGGTCTCATGGAAGCCTGTCTTTGAGTCCTGGAGAGGTGGATATTTAATTGCACCAGACTAGAGTAAAGGAGGGTTTTCCAGAGGGTGATCCCATAACAGTTTGCAGAGAGAAGAGCAGCTAACCACCACTACCTCTTTCCAAACGCCACCGGAGGGAATTTGGTGCCTTCACTTGAGGGCATCTGTGAAGGAGGCAGAGTGGTGCAACCACAACACTGTGAAGGCACACAGCTGCTGACCGTGTTGGCGGCAGCCACGGAAGGTTGCCAACTCTGGTTTGGGAAGTTCCTGGGGATCTGGAGGCGGTGCCCAGGGAGGGCAGGGTTTGGGAAGGGGTCAAGACCTCGGCAGAGAACACAGCCCAGCCTCCAAAGCAGCCAGAGGAAACGATCAATTGTAATTCCAGGAGCTCTCCAGGCGCCACCTGGAGGTTGGCTACACTACTGGCAAGTGATGGCATCATTTGCACCCACACCAGGTAAGGCTGTCCATGCAAAGGACTCGCTTGGCACCATGGGCATGGCATGGCTATCCGATAAAGGCATCCACAGCGCCTGAGGTCAGTGGGCTTAGATGGGCAAAACTCCACTTAAGACTGCGGTGCAAAAAAACCCAATCCAGTGCCAACGTATGGCAGTCAGAGCCCTCTTAACAAACCAACACACGAGTAGCCCCAGTCTTGTGCCCATTAACACGGGTGTGGGGGGCGGCATTACCTAAAATAATCGTCTCTGTCTGGAAGGCAAGACTCAGCACTAACTAGAGGAGGTGGCGGGAGGGCCGTCAAGTCACAGCTGGCTTATGGCGGACCTGCGGCAGAGGCCGACGCCCCTTTTTGAGCCTCCTGTAGGCACATCTGGAACCCTGACAAGGCCTGCTGGTCGCAACGACAAAACGGTCCCCCTAAAACGGCTGCCACAAAAGGCGGAGCCAGTCACAAATTAACTTCGCAGCTTCAGCGCCTTTGGGCTGTGGTGGTCGCTGTTGCTGAAGCATTTTTTTAAAAAACAAAATTGCACAGCCAATCAAATCTCTAATAGTCAATCAGAAACTTTGCTAGGCAAGAGCCAGAAAAGGTGTTGGCAGGTGCCCTCACACCTGTGTTGGGGGTTTTGCAGCAAGAGACAAACAGAGATGCGTTGCCATTGGTTGTGTAGTGCTCCTGGTATTCCTTGGGGGTGGGTTTTTCCCCCGTTGGAACGAGCGCTGCTCCCGATTATCCACATGCATCTTAAAGCTGCCCTGCCGCTTTCTCGGCCTTATGCAAAGAGGGGAAGGAGTTCTTCCATGGACTCCCTCCCACCCTGCCAGTTCCTTGGGAATGTAAATCTTGATCCTCCTTGATCTGAGATGGCAAATGCCTTAGCAGACCAGGTGCTCGGGAGCAGCAGCAGCTGCAGCAGGCCATTGCTTTCACCTCCTGCAGGTGAGCTCCCAAAGGCACCTGGTGGGCCACTGCGAGTAGCAGAGTGCTGGACTAGATGGACTCTGGTCTGACCCAGCAGGCTAGTTCTTATGTTCTTAAATGAGCCCACAAGTGTTGTGCTATAGGAACAAAAGGCTCCCCCACCTGGAACCGGACAGAAGCACCAAAAGAAAATGTTTACAACCCTCACAGAGGCGGCAATCCCTTTTGGCATCGGCTCCGTTTTAAGTCTGCTCCGACACAGAGAAAGTGCTGGGGGGGGGGATCAGGCCACCCCCACACCGGCTACCCAAATCTGCAAATACATTGCAAGTGATTCCCAGGGTCTAACCTGCTCCCCACTCGTGTTGTTGGTGCCCTAAAGACATTCCAAGTTGTTGTTATTGCTCTTATGGGCAGAAAAACCACCACCCTCCCACAAGAAAGTCCTAGGAAGATTCTTCTCGATCATGGTCTTTCCGAAGCCTAAGGAGGTTCAGATCCAGACCTGAGTTGCTGGGCGGAGGGTTCCCCTTTAAGCGACCCACACACCATCTCTTGGTGCAACAGCTGCCCAGGTAGGTGAGTGGCAGGAGGTATCTCCGCTGAATCTCCACCAGCAAGGGAGATTATTAGACCACTGCTCACTAAGTGACAAGAAGAAGAAGAAGAAGAAGAAGAAGAAGAAGAAGAAGAAGAAGAAGAGGAGGAGGAGGAGGAGGAGGAGGAGGAGGAGTTTGGATTGATATCCCCCCTTTCTCTCCTGCAGGAGACTCAAAGGGGCTGACAGTCTCCTTGCCCTTCCCCCCTCACAACAAACACCCTGTGAGGTGGGTGGGGCTGAGAGAGCTCCGAGAAGCTGTGACTAGTCCAAGGTCACCCAGCTGGCGTGTGTGGGAGTGTACAGGCTAATCTGAATTCCCCAGATAAACCTCCACAGCTCAGGGCGTGGACCCAGAAGCTGAGGGAATCAAACCTGGTTCCTCCCAGGATTAGGGATACATACGAGCTCTTTTAACCTCCCTAACGCTCTTTTACCTCAAGCTGCTCCAGGGACCAAGGCATAATTGAAAGGAAGGAAGATAAGGCAGGAAACTCAGCCTTTCTCCCTCCAAAGGGGAATTCTAACCCTGTGACTTCCATTACTACAAAGGGAGGACAGACAGACAAAAGGAAGGAAAGAAGGATCACATAAGAAGGGGTATTGCTTTTGTGGGCCAAAGCAGGCTGTGGTCAACTGAGGGACCCCTGGCCAGTCTCTGGGGACCTGCTGGTGGCACAGTATCTTTCCCCAAAGGCTGGACTCAGTAGGTTTTGGTCTTGACCCTGCAAGGCACTTCTGAGTGGCATACACACAGGATGGATTAACACAGAGGTGGGATCCAGCAGGTTCTCACAGGTTCCCGAGAGTGGGTCACTCATTATTTGTGTGTGCCGAGAGCGGGTTACTAATGGGTGATTTTGCCATGTGATTTTTGCCTTAGTTGCGCCCCTCCTCTCAGCAGTAGCGCGCAGAACTTGAAACAGTCTAGCAGGAGGGGCACCAGCGTGCGTGGCAGCCTGCGCCTGCGTGCATTCGTTTCCCTCCCAAGGACCGGCGCAGTGGCTGCGTCCTTGCCATAGCCCCGCCCCGGAATGCCCGGCCACGCCCCCGCCGTGCCCCGCCCAGCCCCATTGGCGCTACGCCACCATGGGGAACCTGTTACTAAAATTTTTGGATCCCACCACTGAATTAACACCATTCAGTTTTGCCTTAACTATGAGCAGATCCTGCTGGGGTTTTTTTTTAGACTGAACAAACCTTGCTAGGCTATGGGAATGGCAGGGTTTGTTTGTGTACCACATAAAAGTGGAGCTTTCTGACGCTGTGTTGCAGAGCGGCTCTGAAAAGACACCGAGCTTCTGTTATCAGCATTAATGGGAATTCAGTCACGACGAGGATTATGGAATTCTGCATAGCCAGTGCTGATTGAAGCATCTTTCTGTACAAGAGGGTTAGTCCAGTTGCCAACAGAATGTGCCAGACAGGCTTCTGCTAGCAGAACATTAGCCACTGATGGGAACGAGTGAAGGAACCTGACTCCGGTGCAGTTCGAAGAGTGCCAGCCGCTGGGCCTAGCTCTGCCCTGGGTTCCTAAAGCCACCCTCCCCATCAATGGGGCAGCAAGAGTGAGCTCTGTGTGGTCCCAACTGGTCCTTAGCAGGATTGTCTCCCATTCTCAGTGTCTGGGCTGTAGTTTCCTCTCGCTTGCCAGTTGCTCAGTCGCTCTTGGAGAAGATGCAGCTCCTCTGTGAGGCCAGCGATGGAGGAAGCAAAGAGACCGACCTGAAGGCAAAGGCAAAAGACTGTTAAAAAAGCAAGCCAGGGAGAGCGGAATATCAAATCCAATTAAAAACAATTAAAATAAGGCGGGAAAATAATAGGGCCTGTCCTGGGATCGAGGGACATCCAACTCCTAAATTATCTTTCCAGGGGGTTTATTCAGGATGGGATAGTAATGGAATATTCCTCTCCACGCTAGCGAGTTGCACTCGGGGTGGCTCTGGAAATTTATTTATTAAAAAATGTATGCCCTGCCCCCAGTGGTGGGATCCAAAAATTTTAGTAACAGGTTCCCATGGTGGTGGGATTCAAACAGTGGCGTAGCGCCAATGGGGCTGGGCGGGGCATGACGGGGGTGTGACCGGGCATTCCGGGGGCGGGGCATTCCTGGGCGGGGCTGTGGCAAGGACACACCCTCTGCGCCAGTCCTTGGGTGAGAAACGAATGCACACAGGCGCAGGCTGCCACGCACGCCGGTGCACCTCCTGCTAGACTGCTTCAAGTTCTGTGCACTACCGCTGAGGAGTGGAGGAGGGGCATAACTAAGGCAAAAATCACGTGGCAAAATCACCAATTAGTAACCCCCTCTCGGCACACACAAAGAATTAGTAACCTACTCTCCGGAACCTGTGAGAACCTGCTGGATCCCACCTCTGCCTGCCCATACCCACGTCTCCAGATATCTTACACAGGTTTAAAAAGCTGCTCTTAACTGCCCCAGATTCTGAAACCAGGAAGCTGAAATTCTGCAAGTGGCATTATAAGAGAATTTTTCCTCCTTTTTCCAAAATGTTAGAACTCAAGCGCATTCAAGGAAGTTGGGCCATAGGAAACGGGATGGACAGACAGACCTTTACTCCGTGATACCTGTTGTAAGCTGCCCTAAGAGCCTTTCTGGGAAAGGAAGGTCCATAAAACTAACAAATAAAATTAACCAAAAATAATAAAATGTGGACTGGTTGTTGTGGGCTTTCTGGGCTGTGTGGCTGTGGTCTGGAAGATCTTGTTCCTAACGTTTCGACTGCATTGGTGGCTGCCATCTTCAGAGGTGTTTCACAGAGAGGTGTGTTAAACACTGTGTCCAGTAACACACTTCTCTCTGTGATGCACCTCTGAAGATGGCAGCCACAGATGGAGGCGAAACGTTAGGAACAAGATCTTCCAGACCACGGCCACACAGCCCAGAAAGCCCACAACAACCAGTTTAGTCCGGCCATGAAAGCCTTCGACAATAACATGTGGAGTAATTTTGCAAGTGAATCCTCAAAAAACTACAGAAAATATAAGTGGGGAGTCTTGAATACATAAATGTAGAAGAAGGTCGCAGTTCGAAAGTTTGAAGATGAGGACCATGTCTTTACACGTGACCCGGGGAAAAAAATGGGTACTGTGTGGGGGTTGGAAAGGCAGAGAAAAATATAAAAAAACCTTTAAAGTTCAACACATTGCAAAGTGCAAAGCTCACCTATACTAGTTTTCCCCCCTAAATGTAAAAATCTGCTTTGCATTTCACCTTCGAATAAGGAGATGAGGAAATGCAAAACAGTTAAAATGGAGGCAGCTTCATTCGGAAGTGATCAGAGCAACGGCATCCAAACGGACCTCTAACAGGTGCCTTTGTAACCCCCATGCTCAGAATGGGTTGACCCAGAAAGGGGTGGAGACTCAAAGCAGCAAGAGGCTGCAGAGCTCATGTAGTTTGGAGGAGACGAGGCTACCAGACTCGGACCTTGATTGGTATAAGCCCTTAACACCTTGTTAAGGTAACTGCAATGTTGTTGGGAACTACTGGGAAGGTGGTTGTTTGTTTTTGCTATGTTGTAAATGTTGGAGTTTATTGTTTCAGGGGTTTTTTTGTGTTTGTAATGGGTGAGAGTTCTCCTGGAAACCTTCATCGTGTTGAATCCTGTTCACCAAGCCCTTGGAGTCTTCAGGAGCCAACCCTCTTGCAAAGAAGAATTGGACTTGGCAATATCAGAAGACTGTAACTAGAAGGACTTGAAATGAAACCTGAACAGGACCTTGAAGTGTGACGTTAAATGTTGATGTTTGATGTTATATGTTAAGAAAGTAAACCATTTTGTTTTTAAAATTTGTTGTTGCAAACTCATTCCAAGTTCTTCCCCACAGAACCCACAGATAGAGGTTACACCTTCACTGTTGTCTTTGTAATATTTTATGGTACTTTAGACTGTGATTGCCATCAGCAACTCATTAAGTCCATGGGCTGGGAAAGGCTGTGGCTCTGTGGAAGAGTATCTGCTTGATAGAGCATGCAGAAGGTCCTGGTAGCTCCCCTCCCCTCCCCTCCCTTGCATGCCACCCCTCCCCTCCCGCCCCTTTACTTGCATGCAATAATGTAAGCCAAATAATGTAAGCCTATGAATTGAAAATCTGTTTATCATTTAATCTATTCAGAAGGTTCAATTCCTGGTAGCTCCAGTTAAAAAGACCAGGTAGAAGGTGATGGGAAAGACCGGTGGTGGGATCCAAAAATTTTAGTAACAGGTTCCCATGGTGGTGGGATTCAAACTGTGGCGTAGTGCCAATGGGGCTGGGCTGGGCATTCCGGGGGCCTGGCCGGGCATCTCGGGCAAGGGCGTTCCTGGGCGTGGGCTACAGGGTGGCAAGGACGCAAAGCCTTGGCCATGCTGCCGGTCCTTTAAGCCCGAGGAAACGAATGCATGCAGGTGCAGGCTGCCACGTATGCCGGGGCACCTCCTGCTAGACTGCTTCCAGTTCTGCGCACTACTGCTGAGAGGAGGGGCGCAACTAAGGCAAAAATCACGTGGCAAAATCACCCATGAGTAACCCCCTCTCGGCACACACAAATAATTAGTAACCTACTCTCGGGAACCTGTGAGAACCTGCTGGATCCCACCTCTGGGAAAGACCCTCCGCCTGAGGCCCTGGAAAGGGACTTCCAATCTGAGTGGACAAGACTGACCTTGATGGATGAACCAGGGACTGATTCAAAAGAAAGCAGTTTCATGTGTCTAAGGAGATTGTCTGGCAAAACCCAACCAAACATGTCAAATGACAGAAACAGAACTAGAGAACTAGAATGTTTGTTTGGAACATTACATCTCCTAAAGCAGGGGTGTCCAACTCTGGCTCTCTGGATGTTCATTAACTCTGGTCCTCTAGTGTGAATGTATTGATACATATTGCTAATATAATGTTACCGTGCTGAGATATTGCTGTATTGTTGCTGTATTGTTAACGTTTTGATATATTGCTAATGTATGGAATTGTTACTGTATTAATATAGCGCTGCTGTTCTTGTAAATGGCTAACACTAGGGCCCCTTCCGCACAGGCAAAATAATGCGTCTTCAAACCACTTTCGCAACTGTTTGCAAGTGAATTTTGCTATTCCGCACAGCTTCAAAGAGCACTGAAAGCAGTTTGAAAGTGCATTATTCTGCATGTGCGGAATGAGCCTAAGTTTGATGTGTTAAGTCACCATTTGAAACTTTGTTTTATTTTACAGTTTTATGCATGTTATTTTACAAGTTTGTATTTTATTTAATGTATACTGTTATATTAGGTTATTCGCCGCCCTGAGCCCTAGGGGGATGGGAGGGGTATAAATCTGATGATGATGATGATGATGAAGAAGGAGGAGGAGGAGGAGGAGGAGGAGGTGGTGGTGGTAAATAGCTTAGCTAAATTTCTGCTCCCATGAGTTTTTCAACATCACTTTCGGGCTTTCCTTCTTTCCCAGTAGTGTTTTTACCTGAGCCTCTGGGTTCCCTCGGAGATAACATCTTTTCCAAAACTGAACGAAAGGCCCTGCGTGCAACGGGAGAAGCGGCAGCCCCTTGGGGTGAAGGCCGTGGAGGGTGGATTTGCCTCTTGAGGGCTTCCCCTGCTCCCCAGGGCCTTCCGACAGCTGAGCCCACCGGGATACTTTCTTCGAAAGGGAGCCGTTTTTCCAAGGAAAGAGTTGGGTTTGCAAAGACAAGGAGCCCTTGGAGAATAGGAATACAGCCCCGTTCCCTGGAAGGGGTTTTTCCCTCTGGAGAAGTAAACAAAGGAAAAGCTCAGAACAGGAAAAGAGAAAAAGAAGAAGAGTTTGGATTTATATCCTGCTTTTCTCTACTGTAAGGAGTCTCAAAGGGGCTAACAAACTCCTTTCCCCCTTTTTCTCCTCACAACCGACATTTTGTGAGGTAGCGGAGATTGAGAGAGTTCACAGAGAACCGTCACTAGCCCAAGGTCACTCAGCAGGCTTCATGTGGAAGAGCGGGGAAACAAACTCAGTTCCCTGGATAAAAGTTCACCACTTTTAATGCTGGCTCAGACTCTCATCTAGGGATTCCTTAATATGTTTGACACCTTTGGAATTCTGACACAAGACACCGGACACAAGCACAAAATGGCTGCCGCCAGAGGTAAAGCCAGTCACAAAATGTCAAGTTCTCAGGCCTGGCCCCAACCTGCTGGAATGCTCTATCCCTGTGTTGGTGAACCTTTGGCACTCCAGATGTTATGGACTACAATTCCCATC
>NC_059425.1:6326866-6344854 GCF_021028975.2 Sphaerodactylus townsendi | reverse complement strand
GGTCTAGGGCCCTACCACTTGGCCATGCTGGCAGGGGCTGATGGGAATTGTAGTCCATGAACATCTGGAGGGCCATAGTTTGAAGACCCCTGGTCTAGGGTGACTGGAACTCTATTCCATAATTTCTCCTTGAGAGATCTGTGGATACAGCCATTGACAGCTTCCAGGGTCTCTACTGTTTCAGTGACTTCTTCTTTCCGATACTGACCCTAGTATTACTTCAGCTGTGACTCAGTTTCTGACAGTCGTGGTTTCTATGTTTCTATGCATTTCTAAGACTGGTTCTATCCAAGTCCGCTGGGTCACCAGATTGTTAAAGAACAGGAAATGTTCTAAATGGTAACTTAAGGGAGGGGTAACACGAGAAGGTCAAACTGTAAGAAGGGTCTTGCATGCAAACGCTGCCTTCTAGGATAACTTTCCTTCTGCCGGCCTCTGCATAAATTCATGTTAATACTTTTATTCATTCTCATTACCCCCTCCCCCAATTCTTTAGATGGGTCACAAGGATGATAATCACAACCACCCCATATTAAATTGAGTAACACCCTCTTGGACACACACCTTAACTTAGGAGGGTTGTTTGTGTCAGCGAAGCTGGGAGCAATACCATGCAGGGTGTAAATTCTGTTGAGAGGTTAGACCCCTAGCAGTCTCTCTCAAGGACAAATGCTCACAGGTGAGTTAGCAGGTTAAGATGCATCATCCACGCTCTTCAGGGCTCAACAGCCACTTAAGCAGAAGACAACAGACCATTCCAATGGTGAAAGGGGCAGAGGAATCCTTTGAGGCTAGCTACTGAGCAGCAGTCAGAGTGGAAGGTTATCTTATTTGTTTGTTTGTTTGTTTATGATCAATTTTATATATCGCCCCTCCCCCGAAGGGCTCTGGGTGGTTAACAACACAATAAAACAACAAACAAATGGAGCACAAAATAAGTTATAAATTACAAATAAATGATATAGGCTCCACGAACCTTAAATCACTAAAACCCATTAAATACAGCGGGCCATCTTCTGCTTCGCCTGAGTGAGTCTGAAAGGTGCTGATGTAAAATCTCTCAACTGACTGCTCCAATTGAAGGAGAAATTCTGTTGTCACATCGCTCTTGGTGAGATATAATTTGTAATCTAGTCCTGTAAAGAGCTAGCATTGAGGCAAGTTGCATTTGAACTTGTGGGAGATTCTAAAGGCAGAAGATGAGAAGGTTTTTCCTTCTTTTTTTAAAGGTTAGTAATATGTATAGGTTAGTTAGTACAACACAAAAGGGAACAGAGGGGAGAAAACCGTCTCACAAATTGTGGTGGGAACGGTGTTAGGGTAAGATAGGTGGCAATGATTGTTTATGTTGTCAATTTATATAAAATGAATAAAGATTAATTTAAAAATGAATTTGTGGGAGATTCTGTACAGGGAGAATTTGTCCTGTTGGGTTGAAGGGAACAATGGTGGATTCCACACAACATATATATAATGGTTACAGTCGTTATGAAGGATCTGATTTCCTTTTTCCCATTCACATATGTGCCCTTCACCCATTCAGACAGTGGCCCCTTCCGCACATGCAGAATAATGCACTTTCAATCCACTTTCACTTTCCAACAGGTATATACACTCCACTTGCTTTCCCACTATCAGAAACTCTGAAGATGCCAGCCACAGATGCAGGCAAAAAGTCAGGAGAGAATGCTGCTAGAACACGGCCATACAGCCCGGAAACCACACAGCACCCCAGTGATTCCAGCTGTGAAAGCCTTCGACAATACTTTCACAATTGTTTGCAAGTGGATTTTGCTATTCCGCACAGCTGCAAAGTGCATTGAAAGTGGATTGAAAGCGCATTATTCTGCATGTGCAGAAGGGGCCAGCGATTGGAGCCCGTGGAAACAATCTGGAAACAACCTTTGCACAGAGAGATGCTTCTCTTTTTTCTAAAAAAAAAACCCCTGCAGCACATGTGCAGCTGTGCAGGTGTACAGAAACGAATCCCCCGCATCCATGCCAATTGTCCCACAATCTCATTGGCTGCACATGCACAAAAGAAAAGAAAAGGGGACCTCTCTGCCATGACCAGGCGATAATGAACATATTGTTATAGATCTATACGGCAGTCATACTTGCTGCCACGGTGAGAAAATGTACACAGTTGGGTGCTCAGAGTTTATCTGCTTCTCCTCGTCCATTGCAAAAGGCAGTTGTCTGTTGTGGTTGCACTTTGTGACGAAAGGCACTTCCGGTTGTGTAAGACCGATGACTTCTAGTGAACTACAAAAAGCCCACCAAAAAAGGAACGGGCTTCTCAGATGCTCCTCATCCACAACGGCTGAGGAAAAGTGTTGGTGTGCCAAAGGTATCCAAGCCTAAATGTGTGTGGAAAAACACTCTCCACCACAGAATTCCCTTCAATAATCTAGAAACTGTGGCTGCACTCTGTCTATGAACAGGAGCCCAGCAGCAAGTTCATAGCGGGCAAAAAGAAAAGGTTGTGGGATGAGTAACCAGGCCTCCAGCTCAGAATGTCTCAGTGCTTACAAACGTAAATGGCTCTGGCCAGAATGGAACAAAAGGTGGAACATCTAATATCTCTGCTAGAATGTCTTAGAGCAGTGGTGGCGAACCTATGGGACTGGTGCCAGAGGTGGCACTCAGAGCCCTCACTGTGGAACCGGGAGCGCCCCAGAAGGCAGTGCGGCAGCCTTCCAAAAATCGGGACATTTAAAAAGCCCCACGGGAAGCGGGACAAATTGATTAAAAGCAGGACTGTCCTGCCAAAAGCAGAACGTCTGGTCACACTATCCTTCCCCAATGTCAAAGGTGGGCCCAGCCGCCACCCCCCGCAGCTGCTGCCGCCCCCTCCCCCTCCCTCCTTCGCTCACTCCCCACGACGGTTGGGGCAGGATGGCTGGGTGAGGGTCCATTGACATCATGTCCCCCCCCTCCATGGTCACCTGGCCCTGCCTGGCAGAGGAACACGGAGGCTGTCGGGGAAGAGGTGGAGGTTCCGCTGGCTGCAGGAGTAACCTGGCGGGGCTGCTGCTGGGCACAACAATATAACCACAATCAGTGGTGGGATCCAAACATTTTAGGAACAGGTTCCCCTGGTGGTGGGATTCAAACTGTGGCGTAGCGCCAGAGGGGCTGGGCGGGGCACGACGGGGGCGTGGCTGGGCATTCCGGGGGCAGGGCATTGCTGGGCGGGGCTGTGGCAAAGACGCAGCTGCTGCGCCGGTCCTTGGGCGGGAAACGAATGCACGCAGGCGCAGGCTGCCACGCACGTTGGTGCACCTCCTGCTAGACTGCTTCAAGTTCTGCGCGCTACTGCTGAGAGGAGGGGTGTAACGAAGGCAAAAATCACGTGGCAAAATCACCAATTAGTAACCCCCTCGGCACACACAAATAATTAGTAACCTACTCTCGGGAACCTGTGAGAACCGGCTGGATCCCACCTCTGACCACAATACAACAAACCGTGCAACGTATATGTTTGACTAGAAAAAAGCTGCTGGGAGCCCCTTGGCCTGAAGTATCCTGCCCAGACCGCCACCGCCAGCTAAGCTAAGCGGGGTGTGGGGATGGGAGGCAGGGGTGGTTGCGGGAGGGGGGTGGTGCCCAGAGCAAGTGTTGCCCCAAGTGCTATTTTCCCCTGCTACACCTCTGGTGCAAAAGTATTGGAGTGTGACACAGCATTTCCTCACTGAGTAGCATAGTTTGTTTGTTTGTTTGTTTGTTACCACCTTCCCCCAAGGTGCTCAGGGTGGTTAAGAAGAAGAAGAAGAGTTTGGATTTATATCCCCCCTTTCTCTCCTGCAGGAGGCTCAAAGGGGCTGACAATCTCCTTGCCCTTCCCCCCTCACAACAAACACCCTGTGAGGTAGGTGGGGCTGAGAGAGCTCTGAGAAGCTGTGACTAGCCCAAGGTCACCCAGCTGGCGAGTGTGGGAGTGCACAGGCTAATCTGAATTCCCCAGATAAGCCTCCACAGCTCAGACGGCAGAGCTGGGAATCAAACCCGGTTCCGTCAGATTAGATACACAAGCTCTTAACCTCCGACACCACTGCTGTGTTTTAATAACAACAAATTATTAAAACTCAATCAATAATTAAAACAATCCACCTTCCCACAGATTAAGAACCATTTACTTTCGATGGCATTGGATTTCTTGAAGCAGGAGATGCAGCAACAATCTTTAAACAGCGACGCAGACACAGAGTGCCAGATAATCTCAGCTGCAGGAGATGCTTTTTCAGGTTTGCTGGTAGCAGCAGTTACTTTCTGGAGATCCTTCCCGGGAGGAAGGGAAAGGGGATCTGGCTGTCATGACCGGCTTCTCTCAGCTGAGGCCGACTTCGCACAAAAGCCACTGCAAGCACCGGCTGCGGCCCCGGCTGTTTGCCCTTGAAAGCCCAGCGCCCGGTGTCCAGGAGACCACGCTGCTGCCAAACAAAGACCGTTTGCTTTAGAGAGGCCGGCTTTGCCAGGATCAGAAAGGGAGCTGCTCGCTTTCTGAGCCGTTTCCAGTTAATCATTTGCCAAAAAGATACTCCATCAATCTGGGCCTCTCGCCTCCAGGATTTGCAAAAGCCCTCAAAGCAGAGCCGTGGGGGTGGGGGGGGGAAGAATGGTGCCCAGGGCAAAACCTGCTCCGAGCGCCCGCCCCCCCACTGCTACATGGCCCACGCACACACTGTAAGGAATTCTGAAGAGCAGAAATAAAAAGACTTTTTTGACGAAAGATCCTTTATTCAGACATCTCAGAAAGCTCATACACGAAGCATGTCAGGAATGGAGTTTTCCCGCGAAAAGCTCAGCTATAATATCTTTCCCATTTTCCCCACCTCCTCTAATCGGGTCCGGTCCCATTCTCACCGGAACGGAATGCCTATCTCTCTCTACAAGATAAGCTCTCCAGCAGCGTGGGCGCTGCTGTGACTGGCCTATCGCCTCGTTCGAAACTCAGTCAAGGCCAAACCATTCTGTAAAGAGATTCAGTTCCACCGAAACCTTTACACTCTGCCTCTCCTAACAAAAAAACCCTCCCCACCTGGTTTCTGATGAAAGGCACGATGCGAATGCCGCGAATAAGGGAGGGGGCCTCTATGTTTTCCAAGCATACCCATTGATTATGGCCAGATGAATACCCCCCACCCAAGAAACCAAATACTGCAAGCGACATGCGATTAAAACGAGAGTCCAGGATAAGGCCAATTTCAGAAGTGCTTGCACTCACCAATTATGGTCGGCGGGCGTAACTCCGGAGGGTCGTACAAGCATCGGAACCTGGTTCTCTTTGAGTAAACCCTGGAATGAAAAACGGGACACTGTTAATTTTCTAAAGAATTAGGCAGATCCAGCGCGAGCAGCCTACTTCATTAATCACTTTTGTAATCCTAAAAGGCCCCACGAATTTTTTTGCCTAGTTTTGAGTATTTATGAACGTCCCGAAGGTTCTTAGTAGACAAATAAAACCCAGGCTTCCTGCCACCTGGCATGGAAGTCCGAAAAAAAGCGGTGCTTATCCGCCTGGAACTTTTGGGGACTCTCTTCGCTTTGCTGTAGAAGGGTTTGAACCGATTTCCATCCCTCAGCCAGGGAAGAAATCCATTGCTTGAACTCGGGGGGGTGCAACGCCTCCGTGGGGAGTTGGGGTAGTGGTGGGAACGAATCCACTCAGACGCGATTTCAAAGGGAGTCTTTATGCGTGTTACCATGGATGGCGCGAGTTGTAGGCATACTCTGCAAATGGGATCAATTCACACCAATTATTCTGATGGTAGTTAGTGTAACAACGCTAAATACTGTTCTTAGAGTTCTGTTCGTTTTCTCTGACTCCCCGGGCCACTTTGAACGCAGTAGGGGGCGGTAATGGTCGGGGTGGACCCCAAATAACCTCGAGAAAGGCCTTCCAGAACTTCTAGACAAATTAAATGCTGGTCCGATACCTTCCACCTTGACGGGAGAGGAGTGCAGGCGATAAATACGCGTTGAATAAAACAACGTACAACTTCGGAGCGGATGGGATGGTGGGAGCAGGGAACAAAATGTGCTTGTTTAGAGAATAAATCCACCACTCACCCACAACACGTGCGTTACCCTGGCTTTCAGGCAAATCTGTAATAAAATCCATCGAGATAACCTCCCAGGGTCTGGATGCCACGGGGAGCCGCTTCAAAAGACCATGAGGCCCGCCGGGAATATTTTTTGGCCTCCTGCCAAGCAAACCGTACACCCCTTTGATATAGGCTTCAATGTCCTTATGCGCATTAAATGCCACTCAAAACTGGCGACGAGCCAGATGCAAAGTCTTGAGAAAAGCAAAATGTCCAAATACCTGGCATCGTGGCAGGTTTGAAGAACCTGCTTAATGAAGCTGGGGGGGCACATACCAACACCCACCCCTTTTTTCCAGACTTCACCCTCCAAACGCAGCTAGAGTCCCCTTCCTCCGCTGGTGGCTCATGAAGACCTCGGCCTCGAAGTTCCCCGTGTGGGAAGGGGGAGACGATGCTGGGAACGGGTGGAGGAGGAGCAGTTTGCGATCGGGTGACGGCCAAACTGAGTTGGGAGGGGGAGAGGATGGTGCGTGGAATATCCCGTAAGGAAGAGACACCTCCCCCTCCCGGCAGACGAGACAAGGCATCGGCCAGTTTATTAGTTTTTCCAGGGAAGAAATGGACTGTGAAGGAGAAGCGGGAGAAAAAGTCAGCCCAGCGGAGCTGTTTTGCAGACATCTTGAGGGGGGTAGAAAGGGCGGCTAAGTTCTTGTGATCTGACCAAACCTGGAAGGGGTGTTTGGCTCCCTCAAGCCAGTGACGCCAGGTGCTGAGAGCCGCCTTAATCGCAGCTGTCTCCTTGTCTCCCACAGTCCAGTTGAGTTCAGAGCCTGAAAACTTTTTTGACAAATAAGCACACGGCACAAGTTTTCCATCTTTATTTTTCTGCAGGAGGGCAGCGCCGAGCGCCTTGTCCGATGCGTCCACGTGAACGAGGAAAGGGAGGTCAGGGTCGGGATGTTTTAAGATAGGCTCAGAAGTAAATGCTGTTTTTAAGCGCTGAAAAGCTAGTTGACATTCTGGAGACCAAGGGAGGGGGGCCCCGGGCTTAGTTGCCTGTGAATCCTTCCCCTTGGTGCGTAAAAGATCAGTCAAAGGTAGGGTCAGTTCAGCAAATTGGGGTATAAAATCACGATAGAAGTTTGCAAAGCCTAGGAAAGACTGCAGTTCCTTCCTAGTGGTGGGAGCTGGCCATTGCAGTACCGCTTCTATTTTTGCAGGATCCATTTCCAACCCATCAGAGGAGATCCGATAGCCCAGATAATCAATGGAGGGTTGATGGAAACAACATTTTGAGAGCTTTGCAAACAGAGAATTGTCAAGCAAACGTTGCAGTACCTCCCTAACTAAGGATTCGTGTTCCTCCAAAGCCTCGGACACTAAATTAATACGCCGCCTAGGATAAACGACTACTCCTTTGTATAGTAAATCATGCAGTACCTCATTGATTAAAGCCATGAACGCTCCGGGGGCCCCACTTAACCCGAAGGGCATTATTAAATATTCATATTGTCCAAACTTTGTATTAAACGCGGTCAAGTGTTCATAGCCCTCTGCAATCCTTCTGACTCGAGATAGTGAGAAGCTTCTCTTAGATCCAACTTAGTGAAGATCCGCCCTTTGCCTAGCTATCTAAAAAGGTCTTTGATTAAAGGCAAGGGATATTTGTTGGACATGGAAACAGCATTCAATCCACGATAATCGGTACACAATCTTAATGATCCATCTTTTTTCTTAACGAAAAGAACCGGGGCAGCATGCGTGTGTTTGGTTGCTCTCCTTATAAAACTGGCTAGGTTTTTATCTAGGAAGGCACGGAGTTCCTTCTCCTCGATGGGACTCATGCGGCAGATAACGCCCTTGGGTAGCTGAGCTCCGGGTTGCAACAAAATCCTACAATCAGTGTCCCTATGGGGGGGCAATTGATCTGACTCTTCTTCCTGAAACACCCCAGCCAAGTCCTGATACATTGAAGGGATGCATACGGGGTCGGCAGACTCTGTAGCGCTTTAAAGCTGTGGAAACTGGCTGGGTATAGGGTCATTTGTGGGCAGTTCTTCCCGCCAGTTCATATGCTCCCCATTGTGAGGGTCTGTGAATTTGGTGATCCGCTCTTTTCCAACAAATTTTGGTTCTATGTAGCAGCAAACTATGGCATACCCAAAACAATAGAATGTCTAAAACGCTGAGCTAGGATGAAGCTAATTTTCTCCCAGTGATCAGAAGCACAACGGAGGAGGACACAGGTTATGCGTTTTAAATCGAGCCGGACCCTCAGCGCCCAGCCGACTCCCCGCCCATTTTGAGTGGAACGGGATGGGTTTCACTAAGGGGATCCGGGTCTAAGCCGAAGCTCCTCAGCCACTTAAATGCATTAAATGCGGGAGCAACCGGAATCAACGAGGGCTGGAGGCCAGAATGCGCCGTATGTTTAGCCGGGCTACAATGGTGTTTGAATATTAATGGGCACGCTGCCTTCACTCACCGAGTCAGAGAGTAGGTCCCATGTCCATCGGTGCGGACGAAAGGCAGATCGTCGCTTCTCCTTCCTCGGGTTGCCCTCGGAGACCGTGCTTTGGTAGAACCTGCAGGCGGAGGTCCAGACCGGCCGTGGGGGCTTACGGAGGAGACGCCAGCTGAGCCGGAACAGGAGTTTTCTGTTTCTTTGGGCAATTGGCTGCCAAGGGTCTTCGGCCACCCCAGTAGAGGCACAATCCCCAACCGTAAGGCGGTGTTCTGGAAGTGGTTTCAGTAGAAATACGCTGGCCGGACTGATTTTACGAGGAACCGGGGTAGAATCCCGGGGTGGTGGGCGCTGGTCTGTCCCGAAGCACGAGAAGCCGCAGAATCCAGGCTGGCTGCTACTTGGCGATCCCAGCTCGATCCATCTCGGGCGACGGTGCGGGGAATAGCGGATCAGAAGCACCGCTTCTCGAAGTTTGCTATTCACGGCCTCGCAAAAGTGTTCACACTTCATGCGTTCCGGCCAATCTGGGGGGAGTTTGGCAGCCGCCGCACGAAACTCACGGGCAAATTCGGCAAAGCGAGCCGCTGCCCTGCTGAATGGTCTTTTAACTGTGTTAATAGCTTCATTTTCAGCATCTGGGTCGCGGGAAACGAGCTGCGTAAAGCTTGAAGGAATCCAGCCACCGTGCGCGTTCTTCTTCATCTTGTGGTTACCAAAACTGTCACAAACCAATCCGCTGCCACCCCATCCAAGACAGACCCGATATTCCTGATTTTCAATGCTCAGGACCGATATAAGTCATCGAACTCCTCCATATGCGCATCCAGTTGAAGGATGAAATAAGGCAGTTCCAGAAGCGGTGCCGCCAAAACGGGCCGGAATGGGGGTTCTGTAGGAACTCCTCTCCGCCGCTCTGGGCACTCGCTGAGGCTGTGGCTGTAATGGTGGCGGCGTGGGTACAGGGGCTGCCGGAGCCGGTGGAGGCACCACCGGGGCCAAGAGGAGAGCTGGGACCTGGTGCCGGTGTTCTTCTAGCGAGTAAGGGAGCCAGCGGGTATCTCGAGGTGGGAACTGGAGGTGGTCTAGCTTGGGCTGATCCTGGCACGGCAGGAGGAGCACTGGTCGGAGCGGGGGTGAAAGTATAATCCTCGACACGCCGCTGTCACACGCTTTCGTCGCTTTTTTTTCTCAGATCCTCTTCCAAGCTAGCTAGTTCCCTCTCCTTACGCGCCAAAGCCGCCTTTGATGGGCGCAGGGCCTTCTTTCTTTCACGGGCTGGCCAGTTTGGCTTGTTCGGCCCCGGCCAGAGCTGCGGTCAGCTCACTTTTATGCTTGGATGGCCTTGATGCTTTCCCTCTGGCGCTCGAGGTCCAACTTGGATTGGTCCAGGACTTTGTCATGGATCGAGCAAGTTCTGGTGGTACTGGACGCTTGTAGTGCATCTTTGGCACCATTCAACTCAAGTTGTACTTCTTGCCGGGCTGTTTGTAGGGCTTCTCGGTCCTGTTGCAGCGTCTCCCTCTCCTCCTCTCCTGTACTTTCGCTCATGTTCCATTTCTTGCGCTTCCTTAGGTTTGACCACTTCAGCTTCCCAGCTGTCTTTAGAGGGGAGGGGGAAGTCGTCCGGGATGGTGGTGAGGTCCTCCTCGGGTTCATCCTCTTCGGACGGCAGCTCCTCAAGCCCTCCGATAGCACCCAGGGGCATTTGTTGCATGTCACCCGACCCCAATCCTGGGATCGGAGAATGAACCAGCACGGAAGCCTCTCCCAATCCGAGATCCAGATTCCGACACAGTCCCAATCTCGGAGGTGGGCTTGAGCCGGGCCCCCGTGCTTTGCCACTGCGGATCACGGGGGGGATCATCAAAATAGGAGTCCAGGAACCGTTCAATCGACTCCCTGGTGCGAGCATGCCCCGCGGTGGGATCCGTTTCCTCCTGGACGGTTTGCATCTCGGGCTTGTAATCCATACGGAAGCGGGTGGGAATCTCGATCCACAGGCTACTCGATCCATAGACAGCGCCCTTAATCCACTTCTTGGATCTCTCCATGAGTATTTCTCCACAGCCTTCGCCCCAACGCAGCAACGGCAGCTTAACTGGAACGAGGACGGGAGAGGGTCACTCAGTGAGAGACGTTCTCCTGGTGGTTCCTCAGATTCTGGAAGAGAAGGCTCGGGACCCTGGTATGGGGGGCTACCGTGCAATTTCTACATGATCAAGAGCAACCAACTTCTGCATGTCGACACACCAGAAGTCCAACACTTGTAGAAGAAATACCAAAGATTCCTGACATAATGTAAGGAATTCTGAAGAGCAGAAATAAAAAGACTTTTTTGACGAAAGATCCTTTATTCAGACATCTCAGAAAGCTCATACACGCAGCATGTCAGGAATGGAGTTTTCCCGCGAAAAGCTCAGCTATAATATCTTTCCCATTTTCCCCACCCCCAATCGGTCCGGTCCCATTCTCACGGGAACGGAATGCTCATCTCTCTCTACAAGATAAGCTCTCCAGCAGCGTGGGTGCTGCTGTGACTGGCTCATCGCCCGAGCCCAAGAACTCAGTCAAGGCCAAACCACTGTAAAGAGATTCAGTTCCACTGAAACCTTTACACACACACCCCATGCCCCAGTAACCTGGCTGGGCTGTTGCCAGGCACCCCTCAACCATACTGCACCTCCGTGGAGGGGTGTGGGGGCAATTCTCTGTCCCCATGTGACCAACCCCACATGTCCCCGTGAGCACTCCTCCTCTGCCTCAAAGCCATTTCAAACAGGTGCGCTTGCCCTCCTCCTCGTGGTGTTTGGAGATCTCCGGAATTAGAACCTATCTCCAGCTACATTTGAATTCAGGAGCATCTTAAAGATCAGCACAGCTACCATCTGGCATGAACATATCCAGAGGTGGGATCCAGCAGGTTCTCACCAGTTCCCGAGAGTGGGTGACTAATTATTTGTGTGTGCCGAGAGGGGGTTACTAATTGGGTCTGCTTTTCCGTTAGAAATTCCATTAGGTCCAGAAATCATCAAGTCCTGTTGTTTCCTATGTGGCTGGTTAGCGAAGGTAGAAAACGGGATCATTCTCCCTGTTGGGCTGTTTTAAAAACATGTTTTAGCAATAGGGTAAAGTTCCTTGTTTCAGGAAAGTATCCTTCTTTTGATTTCTAGAAACAAAATTAAGTATTTGAAAGTATTAAGTATTTGACAGGCAGTCAATTAGAGGAGAAGTAGTTGTTTCTGTTGGCAGCAGACGATAGGACTTGCTATAATGAGTTTAAATTATGGACAGAAAGATACCAGCTGGAAATTAGGAACTTTTTTTTTACAGTAAGAGTTTTTTACAGTAACAGAGAAATTATTAATGCGCCGCCCCCGGAATGCCCGGCCACGCCCCCGTCGTGCCCCGCCCAGCCCCATTGGCGCTACGCCACTGTTTGAATCCCACCGCCATGGGAACCTGTTGCTAAAATTTTTGGATCCCACCACTGGTCTACCAAGATAGTTTCCTCTGGAGAAAAATGGTTGAACTAGATGTGCCACCACCGGTCTGATCCAGCGAGGCTGTTCTGGGGCTCTTACGTTCTCCACCCCCAAATATCCAGGAATTTCACAAGCCAGAGTTCACAACCCAAGGGAGCCCCCAACACGCCTCTTCCTCTAAAACTAGTCTGCCAGCAGGACAAATGCCAAGTCCTCTTTGGCGTCCGCTTGCCCTCCTTCAAGGGCTTTTATGATTGAACTGGAATGAACGCCACGGTCTGGATCGTAACCGGGTGTCCTGTTGCCTGCAGGTGTCAGCGTCGGAGGAAGCTCACAGTAGCAGCGGCATCCAGGAATCTTCTGACATGACGGCCGCTATTCAAAACCTCTCAGAGCTGCCCCCTCAGATCCTGGCGAGAGGGGCCACCCCGTGCCGTGCTTCGAGAGGCACTTCCCCCCGGCAACTGGTGTCTTTTGTGGCTTTTGTTCTTGGCCGGTTACGTAACCCAAAGAGAGGCACCGGCTGCGAGGGAACCATCTGCCCCAGCAACCATTGTTCCCTTCGGACGCCGAGGGCTCTGCCTAGAAAATACCTTCAGACAGCTGCACCCAAGCGTGGAGTACGGCATTAACCTCTTGTGCCCTCCTTGTGAGCAGCAGGCCAGCTGCGTCTCACAACCACCGAGGATTCAACCCAAGATTCTTCAGTGCGGAGCCTATACAGTGCAGAGCCTATACAGTGCGGAGCCTATACAGCCTATACAGTGCAGAGCCTATACAGTTCCCCCTTTCTTCGAGATCTTGAGAAAAACAGCCCACCTCGATTCAAGTTCTAACCCCCTCTCCCCCTTCCCCCAAATCAGCCACGTTCTCAATACCTGGAATACACTGGAGAGTCGGGCAATTTCTGTTCCTTCTAGCGCTCATGTTGGGGGTCTTTGGATCCTTGGGCTGGAAGAGAGGGAGAAGGAGGGGTGGGTTAGATTGGGATCTCCTATTATAGCCATATGTGGACGGAATGCATTGAAGTGAAAAGGTTTTGGACAACTGTGATGTTATATATCGAGAAACTGGTGACGATTAATATTGGGATAAATAATGATTGAATGTTCATGGGTGTCATGGAGGATAGGAGGGTAGATAAAAATTATAGCTACATGTATAAAAGAATGATCAAAGCAGCACATGCAACAATAGCTTTAGGCTGGAAAGAAAAGAAAAAAAATGGACAATCCAGAAATGGTTGGAATATATCTGGGAACAAGTGACACTGGACATTTTCGACATAACAACAAAGAATCAACTGTAGCAAGATAAACAGAGCGAAATCTTGAAGATACGGACCCTATACGAGGACTGGATGAAAGAAGACGGAGTCAATGAGGAGAAATGGGAGAAAAGACTACAAAGAATGAACTTACTGCTGTTTGTTTGACAAAACTATGAAAAAAATATAGGGGGGGAGGGGGAAAAGGGGAAAATGTATTGTTGGAAAACAAATGAAGAAAAGCATCAATATAAAATGTAATATTCAAATGATACAAAAAAAGGGGGTGGGAAGATTGGGATCTCCTTTGCCAGTCTAGCAGACACAGAATGCTGAGTGGGGCAGATCTTTGCTCTGGCGAGGCAGGGCAGTTCTGAAGAACAAACATTTGCCCCAGCTCCTTCGAGATACGGCCAACTCCAAGTGCCCTCTGGTAGACCCACGGGGTGGAGAAAGGGACCTGAACGTGACTTTTGGTTGCCAACTCTGGGTTGGGAAAAACCCTAGTGATATGGCGGTAGAGTCTGGTAATGGCAAGGAGGTACTCCTTTTTAAATGTATTTATTTAAATTTCATTTCATTCAGCTTTATAAGCATAAGTTAAAATTACATAGGAGTGTTGTGGGGTTTCTGGGCTGTATGGCCGTGTTCCAGTAGTATTTTCCCCTGATGTTTTGCCTGCATCTGTGGCTGGCATCTTCAGAGGATCTCAGATTCTCTGAAGATGCCAGCCACAGATGCAGGTGAAACATCAGAAGAAAGTGCTACTGGAACATGGCCACACAGCCTAGAAACCCCACAACACTCCAGTGATTCCGGCTGTGAAAGCCTCCGGCAATACATAAAATTACATCGACACATCCTACAGCCTCAAACATGGGCCCCTTCTGCACACGCAAAATAATGCATTTTCAAACCACTTTCACAACTGTTTGCAAGTGGATTTTGCTATTCCGCACAGCTTTAAAGAGCACTGAAAGCAGTTTGAAAGTGCATTATTCTGCATGTGCGGAAGGAGCCATGGTTTAGCAAGAATAAGGAAGGAGATGATCGACCGGGTTTAACAGTCAGATTTCAAAGAAAATTGCTATACTGTGTTCCACAGAAAGATCCAACATCAGCATAAACTTTGCTCAGATTTTCTAGTCAGCATAATCACTTGGCACCGCTGGTGTGAGAAAAGAAAGAACCAAGCAAGAAAGGAACAAAGGCCCCTCAGATAAAAGGTTGTGGGGCAGAGCAAAGAAGAACCCAGCGGGACACTGGAGGGGCAGCGCGCAAGCTTCGTCAGTCAACTGGTTGTGGTGGGTTTTCCGGGCTGTGTGGCTGTGGTCTGTGTGCCCATTGTTCCTAACGTTTCGCCTGCATCTGTGGCCGGCATCTTCAGAGGTGGATTGCAGAGTTCTCAGTCAAGTTAGCAAAGGGTTAACTGCCCGAGCTCTCTTCCCCCGTGCTTCTCCAGGTAATTCTGTGGGAAAAGGCAGGCACGGTTTTGTTTACATCTCTGCAAGGAAAAGGGGTATGGGCCTTTAAAAAAAAGAAAAGAAAAGAAATGAAGCTGGGATTCAGAGAGAAGGAACATCATACTTCTGAGGGACCCACGCGTGCCCTCTGTGGCCTGCCAACATTTTCCTCCAGGTAGAACAGCCTGCCCGTGTCAGAAGTTGGTTCGAGTCTGGCTACAGCCTGAGATTGAACATCTGAGCTGAAGTAAAATTAGGTATCTCGTTTTATGACCATCTTTCATTCAAAGAGTTTAGGATGGTGCGTGAATTCATCCTCAGTTCATCCCACTGTAGTCCAAGCCTGTCTACGCATAGGGGTGTTTCTGGTCTGTATGGCCGTGTTCTAGTAGCATTTTCTCCTGACATTTGACCTGCATCTGTGGCTGGCATCTTTATCCTCTGAAGGTGCCAGCCACAGATGCAGGCGAAACGTCAGGAGAGAATGCTGCTAGAACACGGCCATACAGACCGGAAACCACACAACATCCCAGTGATTCTGCTCTATGCATACTTTCTCAAAAATAAGTCCGACTCAGTGATGGGATCCAAAATTTTTAGTAACAGGTTCCCATGGTGGTGGGATTCAAACAGTGGCGTAGCGCCAATGGGGCTGGGCGGGGCACAACAGGGGCGTGGCCAGGCATTCCGGGGGCGGGGCATTGCTGGGCGGGGCTGTGGCAAGGACGCAGCCACTGCGCTGGTCCTTGGGCGGGAAACGAATGCACGCAGGCGCAGGCTGCCACGCACGCCGGTGCAACTCCTGCTAGACGGCTTCAAGTTCTGCGTGCTGCTGCTGAGAGGAGGGGCGTCACTAAGGCAAAAATCACGTGGCAAAATCACCCATTAGTAACCCCCTCTCGGCACACACAAATAATTAGTAACCCACTCTCGGGAACCTGTGAGAACCTGCTGGATCCCACCTCTGGTCCCACTGGGTTCAGTAAGGCTTACTCTCAAGTAAACATGCATGGGTTTACTCCTGCAGGCTGACAGAACTTTCTGAAGTCAGACACCAAACTTCATGCAAAAAGAGGACCCCGCAAGTGTCTCTTACACTACAAGGGGTGTGTGTTTGTGTCTTCTATGACTTTTCTCTCAGGCCCAGTTGAATTGAGAGTTTTCAGCTCTCCTGAAATCCATTTTTTTTTGTTTTAAGTCCCCTCCCTCTGTCTTCAGGTCAGATGATCTGACAAGCGGCTTGGCTCCTTTGCTGCATTTTTCTGACTGGATTTGGAAAACACTGTTTGATTATGCAAAGAATTTAAGAGCGAGAGAGAGAGAGAGAGAGAGAGCTCGCGAATGAGCACAAACACTAGGACAGCAGCCAGGCTTGCATGAAAATGCATTAAATTTTGAAATAAGGAGCACCCCCGACATTGAAAAATATCACATCAGGGTGCCCTTTCCCCCCTCCCTCCCAGAATTGGCACCAAACAACTTGCTTCCTCCAGAAGACCCTGCAGCTATGCCGCCGGAGCCGGAGTCTTGGGAAGGCATCTGTGGCCAGGTCAAAGCAAGGAAGTGGAACGAAGCGTCCCAGCCAAGCCTGGGTCTCCTAGCTACCAGCTCCGGGGCTGAGACTGTTATGGCCAGAAAGTCAGTACAAAAATAATTTCAAAAGGACAACAACAAAAAAAAGTTTGTGAATCATTAATGGGCAAGTTGCCCTGGTAAGAACTCCGCTGCCGAGAACACGGCGTTCAGTGAGAAACACCCACTGCTAAAATTACCCCTGCTCAAAGTCCGGTGTCTGAAGGCCGAGGGAGGGGGAGCAGCGGCCAAGGGATGGACCCTGAGGTGGGCAAAACCTTCCCAAACACACAGAGCCAGGCGCAGGACAGTGAGGTGTGTGTCGGGTGGGGCCTCAGAACCATCCAGCCTGGCAAAAGGAAGCCAAGGGGAGTCCCCTGTCTAGCCTGAAGCTAGACAGGGGACTACTTCCAACCCTTGAAGCAGCAGTGGCGTAGGAGGTTAAGAGCTCGTGTATCTAATCTGGAGGAACCTGGTTTGATTCCTAGCTCTGCCGCTTGAGCTGTGGAGGCTTCTCTGGGGAATTCAGATTAGCCTGTGCACTCCCACACACGCCAGCTGGGTGACCTTGGGCTAGTCACAGTTCTTCGGAGCTCTCTCAGCCCCACCCACCTCACAGGATGTTTGTTGTGAGGGGGGAAGGGCAAGGAGATTGTCAGCCCCCTTGAGTCTCCTGCAGGAGAGAAAGGGGGGATATCAATCCAAACTCCTCCTCCTCCTCCTCCTCCTCCTCCTCCTCCTCTTCCTCTTCCTCTTCCTCCTCCTCCTCCTCCTCCTCCTCCTCTTCTTCTTCTTCTCCTTCTCCTTCTCCTTCTTCTTCTTCTTCTTCTTCTTCTTCTTCTTCTTCTTCTTCTTCTTCTTCTTCTTCTTCTTCTTCTTCTTCTTCTTCTTCTTCTTCTTCTTCTTCTTCTTCTTCTTGAAGGGCCATGTTCAATACTGAGGGCAGACAGGTTTCACCACGGGTTTACTTCTTCCCACCCCTACAGAATCCGGCGAGCATCTCTCTTGCCCACGGGCCCCCATCCCGTGTAGATGAGAGCCCACAGAAGAGCAAAGGGCCCAGAGAATCTGTCTGTGGGATTAGGGTGAAGACGGGCTGTGGGGCTTTCTTTGGGTCTGATGTGATTCCGAGGGAAAGTCAGCAGCCAGCCATTTTACTGTTTCGTGGTTTGCAGCACGCCCTCCGTTCTGGGGAAAACAGGTTTCTAGCCTGAAAATGTCGAGCTTAAAGGGACTAAAAGGGTAGTAGATTATGTTTAAAAGGCGAGTATCGGCCAAAAAAAAGTTATCATTCTGGCAGTACTTTTAAAAAATGCTTCATTCCCCTTTCTTACTAGAAAAGTCTGGTCCTTCCTCAGAAATCGACCTCTTCAGGGAATAACCACCACCGCCCCACCGCCCCGCAGGCCGGGGATTTATATCCCCCCTTTCTCTCCTGCAGGAGACTCAAAGGGGCTGACAAACTCCTTTCCCTTCCTCCCTCACAACAAACACCCTGTGAGGTGGGTGGGGCTGAGAGAGCTCCATTGAGCTGTGACTAGCCCAAGGTCACCCAGCTGGCGTGTGTGGGAGTGCACAAGCTAATCTGGTTCCCCAGAGAAGCCTCCACAGCTCAAGCGGCAGAGCTGGGAATCAAACCCGGTTCTCCGGATTAGAGTGCACCTGCTCTTAGTGGCATGCGTTTAGT